>NC_041381.1:539319724-539340397 GCF_002162155.2 Triticum dicoccoides | reverse complement strand
AGAAAAGCTAAGTTACCAAAGCTTGAGCACAACCAGTTTTAATTTTTTAAGTTATCTTCCTTGAACGACCATGCTTTGTATGGAAAACCTGTGCGCGGAGGAACCGACTCGTGGTTGGTTGCGCCCTTACTTTGTTTTGAGTCCGCTCAGCAATGTAAGTGTGCTGCGACTAGTTCCGACAAGGTTTCTTGCCGAAGGCAACACCGCCAGCAGGCTGCTGATGTTCCGCACTCGGCGCTCGCGGCAAGGGTGCCTGCGCCGGCAAGTCCCCTAAAAGCGTAGGGTAAAAACATACAAAGGAGGGAATCAAGTAAAGGAAATAACATAGCAAATATTACCTAGAATAAAGTTATATTACAATAATAACTTGCCGCGCTCTAATGGGTTGTTCCTATGACATGTCTGGCAGCGGCAAGAAAAAGGAGAAAAACACGTGGCCTAATCTACACGGTCGCCGTCGATCCTCCTGACTTCATTCACCTTGTCCACAATGGGTGCGACAAGGGCCTTGAGTTCTTCAAGATCAGCACCCGCCGGCAGCTTCTTGAGAACGTTGGTGAGGTTGAGAGTTGGATTACGGAAAAGCACCTTCACCAACACCTTCTCCAAGACTCTGGCACAGATGGCGCGTGACTCGTCAGCCAGCTACTTTGGGATCCTTTCCCGGAGTTGCTGGAGAGCCGTCACCACGCCCTTAAAGAACAGAGTAAGCTTGGCGCTGGGCTGGAGGTTCTCGTCAGTGGAGTACCCGAAGCCCGCCAAGTCCAGTTGCGCCAGCTCCTCGTCGATGGTTGCAGCAATGTTGACGAGGCCCTCCGTCCAGAGCTCCACCGTAGCCCTGAAGGTGTTTTGAGTCTTGGCGGCCCTCGTTAGCAGCTCCTCGTTGCCCTTGATCTCTTTCTTCAAGTCATCCTCTCGCCTCTTGGGGCCGTCCAGCGTCTCCGTCAGTGTGGCCAACTTCAGCTCCAGATCAGCACTTGAGTCCTTGGCGGTGTTCAGTTCCTTGGTCTTGTCGGCGAGTTGAACTTGCAGATCGCCATGAGCAAGGGCATCCTTCTCGCGTTCGCACTGGAGTGCGGAAAGCTCCTCATTCTTCCCTTTCATGTCAGCCTCCAGCTGCGTCACCTTCACTTCCAATTCCTTCTTGGCGGCCTCGGCAGCTGCGGTAGCATCCTTCGCTTCCTTGAGCCCCCCGCCAAGTGATTGCTCCCATGCGGCGAGCTCCTCCTCGTGGCTGTCCAGGTTAACCTTTTTCTGCGTTAGTTCACCTTCCCGCCTGGACAACTCCTCGGCGGCGAGCCTCTGCTGCTCCTCGGCTTCAGCCTTTTCAAGGATAAACGCCTTCTTCGCCTCCACAAGATGCGCCCTCTCCTCAGCAATAGACCGGAGGGCCTCTTGGTTGCGGCTCTAGAGCTCCTCCGCATGCTTCTCTATGTCAACTCCCGCCTGCGCGACAAGCGCTTCCCGGGACTCTAGCTTCGCTTGCCGGGCGCGGTAGAGTGACACCAACTTCCGGAGCAACTGCTCCTCCTCAGACTCGCCGCTGCTGCTGCTTGGCGCGTCAACCACTGCCAGCCTAGCAGAGGCGAGTACTTCCCCGTCAAACTCCTCTCCTTCGACCGGCGCCCTGGAGCTCGACGCCCAGGGAAGCTTGATGTAGACACCCTCGCCGGCCTTCAAGTAAGCGCCAGGCTGGGGCTCCTCGGAGCCCGGCGCTGCATCAGCGGTGGAGGGGTCGGCGGTCGGTGTAGCGCCTTGCGCTCCTGCGCCTCGGGGTCGTCAGTGCGATCGCCGGACCCCTCGCCAGCTCCTGCGCCAGCAGCCTTGGCGGCTTCTTCGCCGGCGGGTTCATCAGCGCCGGCCTCTTCCTCGTCAGCGGCGACGTCTTCAATGTTGTCGCGTGCGTCTTCCTCGCCGGTGGCCTCAGTCTCCATCGGGTTTGTGAGAGGGGGATCTGAGGATAGGAAGAGGAAGGAAAAGTCAAGCAAAGATCCAAAAAAGAAGATCAGAAGAAGAACCCAAGGGACAATTTCCGACAAGGAGGGTTACCTGTGCTGGGCTCTGTGACCATGGGCTCCACCACCGAAGGCTCACGGGTTCCATCCCTTGCCGGGGACCTCTCCCTTGCCGGAGAACGCTCCCTTGTCAGAGAATCGCCCCTTGGTGGCGTAGTCGAAGTAGACAGCACCTCTGGAGCGGCTTCTGGTCGCTCCTGATGGGCCTGCTCTGCTCCTACACAAGCAAGTCAACAATCAAGATATCAGCAAAGAAAAGAGCACTCACGCACACCCCACAACAGGAAGTGAACAAATACTTACGCTGGGGGCTGTGCTTTGGGCTGCTTCGAGGAGAGGGTATTGGGTCCGTCAAGGTGGTCTCGGACATGTCCTCTGCCATCATAGCAGGATCGTCCTCGATGACAACCACGGGGACCTTGGCCCTCCTCACCGCTCTCTCGGCCAGAGTCCTGAAATGGAACGAGGTTCAGAGGGAAGCAGATCAGATGCAAGACAAGAAACAACAAAAATCAAAGAAATACAAGTACAACAAGGAGAAAGTCTTACTCCTCCTCCTCTTCTTCCTCCTCGTTGGAGCTCAGCGCGGAGAGGTCGAAGTCTGGTACCCTTTCTGCACGGTGAGGCGGAGGAGTAGGCTCCCTTGGGCGCTTGCCGGAAGCTGCGGCGGGATCAGGTGTGGCGGCTCGAGAAGACCCTGCCCCAGTTGCCGGCGCAGCATGAGATGCTCCCGCGGCAACGGTACTTGCCGCGGTGGAGCGTGTCCCGCGGCGTTGCGGCTGTTGGCCCGTCTGCCGCCCTGCTGTATCTCCGGTCCTGCGAAGGCGCCTCCTTGTTTGAGCTGGGGGCTGCGCTGAGGGCCCCGTCTGCGG
Source organism: Triticum dicoccoides (assembly GCF_002162155.2). Lineage (NCBI taxonomy): Eukaryota > Viridiplantae > Streptophyta > Magnoliopsida > Poales > Poaceae > Triticum > Triticum dicoccoides. Next base: position 539,337,510 of record NC_041381.1, on the reverse strand, counting down.
CAAGCTGCTTGAAGATGGTTGGCCACTTGCGCCCCCGGCAGGCTCGCTTGCCTCGGCTTCGGGCTCCTCCTCGCCAGCGACCTCCCCGCCAAGATCTTCTCGGTCGGCAATGCTTGCCGCCTCGGCTGCCTCTGCCTCCTCCAAAGTAAACCCAAACTCGCCCGCGGCGGCAGCTGCCGCCGCCTCTTCGGCCCTGGTGGCGATGTACCGCATCTCGTCGTCGGTGGTGTCACGGGTGAGGAGCCTCTGCTCGTCGGCACGGACTGCCACCTCCACCAAGCTGTCGAAGAATTGCCGCACGACGTCGTTGGCGGGCTCCCGCCAAGTTGGGATAATCCCGTGCGAGTCACACTCCGGCATCATTGCGCGGATACGATCAAGCAGGGAGTTGTTGCACAGTGGGATGACGCCCTACGGCAGCCTGAACCACTCCGGATGGTTGGCGTCGTGCTTGAACATCTCTTTGAGCATCCCATCCAACTCCAGAACTGTGAAGTTGAAGTTGAGGCCTGGACGCAGCCTCATGATATCCTCCGGGCCGCCAAACAGCCAGGCAGGCCTCCCCCTCTCCTGCAGAGGGGCGATGCGGCGACGAAGAAAATCCGCGCCAACAGCCCCTACAGTGAGCTCGGCAAGCCTGAGCCGCAGAATCCGGGTGGTGGCGATCTTCAGCTTGGCATCGTCCGCCCCCAGAGCGCTCCAGTCGCCGCTGCGCACTACTCGGGTCTGGCGCAAATTGGTGAAGGGCTGCGGATCTGCGTCAACGATCCAACACCATTCAGCCCTCCACTCGTCCCATTTGCTGCGGTGCTCCCCCTCCAGATACACCTCCTTCTTGCCGACCCTTGAGCTCCAGGAGACCCCGCCCGACAAGGGCTCTCCTTTCTCGACCCGGGGAATGAAATAATGGCGGAAAAGGGCAATGTTGGGTTGGACTCCGACGAAGTTCTCGCAAAGATGCGCGAAAACCGCCATTGTCAGAACGGCGTTGGGGGTGAAGTCAAGGAGATGGAGCCCGTATGTATTCATGACGTCGCAGAAGAAATCAGAAAAGGGCGGGCAGAGCCCGCAGTAGAAGAACACTGGAAAGAAATGATACCCTTTTGGGCACCGCTTCAAAGTAGAAGCTTCGGAGGAGAGCACCGGCGTGCGCGGATGCGCCCGCGTCTCCGTCGACCAGAAGAGATAGAACTCCTCCCGCAGCGCCTTCGGGGTGAGATCGGGGGGGAAAAGTGCTCGCTCCTTGCGCAGCGCCTCGAGCCGCAGCGCCTCGGTCGACTTCGCACTCTTCCCGGTCTTCGGAGCCATGGCAGAGGCGGTGGGGGAGCGCGGAGGTGTTGGTGGCGACGGCGGCGACGGGCGGCGGAGCGCCGCTCTCTTTCGGCTTGGGAAGCGGAGGGGAGCGGCGGAGCTTTCCGAGGAAGAAACCGCAAGTGGCGAAGGTGGGGGAACGGCCCCTGTTTCCTCTGCTTATAAAGAGGAGAGGCGAACGTTACGCCTTTCTTGATTTAAGAATTGCCCATGATCTCTCCCACGACGCCGCGTTTGACGCATGCCGTTACGGGAGGGCGCGGTGGGTACGGAGTTAGATTTGGTATGGACTCAGGCCGCGTGTGCCCGTGCCCTGTTTTGGGCCTGGACCAACAGCGCTCGGCACCGTGTGTGGCCCAGGCCCGGGGGCTCCTGTCGGTGTACTAAAGTAGGGGTACCTTAGTATCCCGAACTTGTGCACGGGCAGTAGCAGCGTCCCGCGGCAAGGCTTGCCGGGCGTCCGCCAAGATCCTCCGCCATTCCTATTTGTGCCATTCAAGAACAAAGTGTCTTAACTGGGAAGACAAGGCCCCGGCAAGAGGAGCTCGCCAGGAAGGACAAGGCCCCGGCAAGAGGAGCTTGCCGGGAAGGCCAACCAAGGCATTTCAAGAGACTTGCCGCGACGCGCCCCGCATCCCGGCAAGACCCGGCGAGTGACAAGATTGCGGGTGCGACAAGACAACGACTGCGGCAAGGCGCTTGCCGCAGCGAAGCCACCACTCTGCGCCCACGCTCCAGCGCATCCGACGACGTGTCGCCCCAGGATCGTTCCTGGCGCACATGGCGGGTAACTGTGCAGCCAAGCGGTGCGAGGTGGCAAGTGGAGATGACGAGAAGGCCATCGTGGCGATCGGTGGCGCCCCTAACGGTCGTTTCCTGCACTGTTTGGGCGACCAGACAGGCATTAAATGCCCTTGTCCCCTGCCGTCAGAGTTAGGTAGGGGGCACTGTAGATAGCGGTTGTACCAACCCCTCTTTTTATTTACCCCTCTCTGCGTTGCCACCTGTCGGTGACCCCTTTAGCCTATAAAAAGGAGGCCCATGCGCACGTAGAGGGGGTTCGACTCATTCGAAACTGCAACACACCCACGCCCTCGAGCAAGAACAAAATAGAAAACAAAAAGCAGAACTAGGAGTTTTATCTCTCCGGAGAGCTCCGAAGCTGGGTAAAATCCCTCGCGTGCATCGCCTCGATCTGCTCTTCATGCGCCCTCCGCTCCCTGCCGGACCGAAAAGGGGCCCTGCCCCATAGGTGCTCGTTCTCCCACGACAAACTAGCATTGGCGTAACCATTTATGACGAGCTCTTTGTCACCTCCATAAACGAGAAACATATCCTTGGTCCTTTTCAGGTACTTCAGGATGTTCTTGACCGTTGTCTAGTGATCCACTCCTCGATTACTTTGGTACCTCCCTGCCCGACTTATGGCAAGGCACACATCAGGTCTGGTACACTGCATAGAATACATGATAGAACCTATGGCTGAGGTATAGGGAATGACTTTCATTCTCTCTCTATCTTTTGCAGTGGTCGGGCATTGAGTCTGACTCAATTTCACACCTTGCAACACAGGCAAGAACCCTTTCTTTGACTGATCCATTTTGAACTTCTTCAAAACTTTGTCAAGATACGTGCTTTGAGAAACTCCTGTTAAGCGTCTTGATCTATCTTATAGATCTTGATGCCCAATATATAAGCAGCTTCACTGAGGTCTTTCATTGAAAAACTTTTATTCAAGTATCCTTTTATGCTATCTAGAAATTCTACATCATTTCCAATCAACAATATGTCATCCACATATAATATTAGAAATATTACAGAGCTCCCTCTCACTTTCTTGTAAATACAGGCTTCTCCGAAAGTCTGTATAAAACCATATGCTTTGATCACCTCACCAAAGCGTATATTCTAACTCTGAGATGCTTGCACCAGTCCATAGATGGATCGCTGGAGCGTGCACACTTTGTTAGCACCTTTAGTATCGACAAAACCTTATGGTTGCATCATATACAACTCTTCTTTAAGAAATCCATTAAGGAATGCAGTTTTGACGTCCGTTTGCCAGATTTCATAATCATAAAATGCGACAATTTCTAACATGATTCGGATGGACTTAAGCATCGCTACGGGTGAGAAAGTCTCATCGTAGTCAACCCCTTGAACTTGTCAAAAACCTTTTGCAACAAGTAGAGCTTTGTGGATGGTAACATTACCATCAACGTCAGTCTTCTTCTTGAAGATCCATTTATTCTCTATGGCTTGCCGGTCATCGCGCAAATCCACCAAAGTCCACACTTTGTTCTCATACATGGATCCTATCTCAAATTTCATGGCCTCAAGCCATCTGCCAGAATCTGGGCTTATCATAGCTTCTTCATAATTCATAGGTTTGCCTTGGTCTAATAACATGACTTCCAGAACAGGATTACCGTACCACTCTGGTGCGGATCGTGCTCTGGTTGACCTACAAGGTTTAGTAGTAACTTGATCTGAAGTTTCATGACATCATCATTAGCTTCCTCTCTAGTTGGTGTAGGCATCACAGAAACAGTTTTCTGTGATGTACTACTTTCTAACTCGGGAGAGGGTACAATCACTGCAAAAAATACACTTCCGTGATGATACCTGTTTGTCACAGTAGGTCACTTTTTCTATCATGCATGTACATCCATGACGATTTTATGACAGAATCAAGATAGTCATACATGTGCTATCGTAGAAGTGTTCCATGACATTACCAAAATTATCATCATGGAAGTGTCAACTTCCATGACGATAAATCGCGCGTCATGGAAGTGCTTTCGTCAAGGGTGACCGACACGTGGCATCTACCATTGTCGGCGTTCTAGGAACGGGGGTCCCCAGACTTGCCTGCCTGCGGCCTGCGGCGTGGCTCAAGTAGGGGGCCCAGTGTGGCCCATCTTCATTGACTGGAGCTCAAGACCCTCGCGAGGGGCCAAGCCTCGCGGGGTGGACGACAGGAAGCTTCCATAGGAGTGGCCTCGCCAGGTAGGCTCGCGAGGAGGCGGAGAGATGAAGGCAGGGTACCTCGCGAGGAGCCCATGATGCAAGCCATGACGATCGAGACCAGGCGGGCGCCGGCCTGCGCAGTGTCCTTGTTTCCCTTTCGGTGCAAAGGGGGCAAGCACAGACCAAGGTATCAGGCAAAGGTTACCGTTTCGGTGCAACAAGACCAAGACCAACAGAGCGGCATGACGGAGGTCATCGTGGAGCCCAGGACGGCGTCATCGTCAGAGCCTTTGGCAGCCGAAGACCAACTTTAGTCAGGATAAGTCTACTAGATGTTCCCCTTCAAAATGGCCAATTGTTGGCGCCCTTGCCACTCATTATTTGGGAAGAGGCCCAGGGCCTCCCTCTATAAATAGGACTAGCCACCACAGAGTAGAGGCATGGGGATATCGAGCAGAGAGAACCTAGAGAGAGGTGACTGAACTCACCCAAGCAGTTCATCGCACCAGCTCAAGAACAACCCCTCGCGAGGCTGTTCCCCCCTTTGTATTATTCATCATCAGCCCCTGAGGAAATCCACCAAACCACACACTGGAGTAGGGTATTACACCACAATGGTGGCCTGAACCAGTATAAATCTCATGTCCCTTGTGTGTTCTTCTTTCCAGTTTAGATTCCTCAAGAGGCACGCGAGCTGGTAGGGGAAAGATCTTCGTGTGCACCCCAGTGTTCGAACCTCAAGGGTCTGCCGGAACCCGTAATCCGACATTTGGCGCGCCAGGTAGGGGTGCGCCAGAATCTTTCTTCCGCTGTTCGCGTGTGATCTTCCGTCGTGTCCATGGCTGACGCTCGTCGGGCTCGCACCGAGCGTCGGGCTGCTCTCGCCACCCGCGTCGCCCAGACGGCGCCCATCGGCGGATGCCCCTGTCGTTCCCCGTCACCTGCCATCAACGCCGCCACCGGCCCAGTGGGGAACGAGCAGCAGGCCTCATCCCTGCATCCTTCGGTGCAGCGGGAAGGCCGCACCGCCACCCCATTGCTGACTCCAGCCGGTTCATTGTCCCACGCCCGTCGCGCCCCCACAGAAGTGCACACTGCTCTGCTCCTGGCGCGTGAGCTCCTGCACTACTGTCCTGCCGACGACCTCTACGAGGACTGGCTCGCCTGCATCACCAAGCTCGTCAGTGCCGCATGGGGCTCTCCTATGCCATCCCTCTCGCTGCCTCGCGCTCCATCCTGCGTAGGAGGCATGGATCAGGAGGCGCCTCCGCCACCTCCTCCTCAAGAAGGTGCTTTGGCTCCAAGGCGCGCGGCCCCAGGACGAGACCCTCCATGTCCAGCGCCCACGCGACAAGAAAGGAGCTGCCAAGAGATCCCTCGCCCTCAAGAAGTTGCCCGTGTGCTCCCCGCACCGGCACGTCATGACCGCGCTCCTGCTCCAGCGCGCCAAGACCCCATGCTGCTCTTGGCGGCAGTGCGCGGAGACCCCCAAGACCAAGCCCTTCGTCACCAAAGGCCTCCTGCGGCCACTGCAGGCTGTCGTGCCTTCACCGCCGAGCTGCGTAGCGTGGCCTGGCCGGGCAAGTTCAAGCCGGATCTGCCTCCTCACTACGACGGCACTGCAGACCCCGCGGAGTTCCTCCAGCTCTACGAGCTGGGCATCGAAGCTGCCAACAGGGACAAAAAGGTCATGGCAAATTGGTTTCCCATAGCGCTCAAAGACGGTGCCCACACATGGCTCCTCAACCTGGCTCCCGGTACGATCTCCTCTTGGGACGAGATGCACACTCGCTTCATCACCAACTTCCAAGGCACGCGCGACCGACCCCCGGCCACGAGTGACCTGTGCCGCATCAAGCAACAGCCAGGAAAGACCCTGCAGAAATACATCTAGCGCTTCAACAACGCTTGCCTCAAGATCCCCAGTGTCGGTGTCAAAACCGGCGGATCTCGGGTAGGGGGTCCCGAACTGTGCGTCTAGGCGGATGGTAACAGGAGACGAGGGACACGATGTTTTACCCAGGTTCAGGCCCTCTTGATGGAGGTAAAACCCTACGTCCTGCTTGATTAATATTGATGATATGGGTAGTACAAGAGTGGATCTACCACAAGATCAAGGAGGCTAAACCCTAAAGCTAGCCTATGGTATGATTGTTGTAATGTATGTTGTGTCCTACGGACTAAAGCCCTCCGGTTTATATAGACACCGAAGGAGGCTAGGGTTACACAGAGTCGGTTACAATGGTAGGAGATCTACATATCCGTATCGCCAAGCTTGCCTTCCACGCCAAGGAAAGTCCCATCCGGACACGGGACGGAGTCTTCAATCTTGTATCTTCATAGTCTTGGAGTCCAGCGGACGATGATAGTCCGGCTGTCCGGACATCCCCTAGTCCAGGACTCCCTCAGTAGCCCCTGAACCAGGCTTCAATGACGATAAGTCCGGCGCGCATAATGTTCGGCATTGCAAGGCGGGTTCCTCCCTTGAATAATCCAGAGAAGATCATGAACACCAGGATAGTGTCCGGCTCTGCAAAATAAATTCCACATTCCACCGTAGAGAGAATAAAATACACACAAGTCCAATTTGCTGACGTATTATGCGGGATGGCATCACACCGGTACCAGGCCTTTACTTGAATCGTTTTTTATTATACCACCTCAGCACGTTTAGCGAAGCGGTTTCCTTGGCACGTCTTGTCGAAGCAGAGATCGTGTTCCCCTTATTCCGGGATTCTCATCAATACGTGCGTGGGTAACCCAACCGTGCCCGTCGCCACGCCTCCTCTATCGAAGGTGAATGCCGAACGGTCACGGAGATGACTCTTGGTATTTTTCCCCTTTATAAGAGGACCAAGGCTCGTTCTTTTTCTTCAATCTCGCATCGAATCTCCTCCTCGCTCCCAGTTCCAACACCTAGAGCTTCAGATTCGAGCGCTTCAGATTCTCAACCATGTCCGGCTCCGACCTCCAGGGTCGGTGGATGCCCTCCTCCGTCACGGAGGAGGACGTGTTAAAGCTGCGTGAGGCCAAGCACCTGTCCTACGAGATTTCGCACAGGTTGCCCGCCCAAGAGCAGGCCATGCCTGCCCCCAAGCCCGGTGAGTATGTTGTCTTCGTATCCCACCTCCGTCGGGGTTTAGGCTTCCCGATGGACCCCTTCGTGAGAGGGCTCATGTTCTACTACGGACTGGATTTTCACGACTTGGCTCCGGAGTCCATCCTCCATATCTCCGCATTCATTATCGTCTGCGAAGCCTTCCTCCACGTCACTCCCCACTTCGGCCTGTGGCTGAAGACCTTTAATGCGGAGCCGAAGATGATTGGGGGGTGTCAAGCGGAGTGCGGCGGGGCGGCCATAAGCAGAAGGGCCGATGCCCCGTGGCCCGAGGGTTCCTTCCAAGAGGAACTCGGACTGTGGCAACAGGAGTGGTTCTATATCACCGCTCTGAAGGGCAGCAAGAAAAAGCCGCCGCCTTCGTTCCGCCCGGGACCTCCACGCCGACTGATGTCGTGGGTCAACCAAGGGCTCAATTGGGGGCCGTCCGAAGACGTGCCCTCATTGCAGGGCCGGATTCGAGACCTCCAGGCGAGGGAGATCTATCTGGTCATGGTGATGCAGGTTATGCTAATCAGGCGTCTTCTTCCCTGCAAACGCCGTCCTCTCCGTCTATGGGAGTTCAACCCGGAGGGACCTCGGATTCTCCAACACTTCATGGGTGCGACACCCGTGGAGATGTACAAGTTATTCTTCGGACCACAGGTAGCGTGTCCGGAATTGACCGAGGACGCAGGCTTAAGCTGCAATCGCCCGGATACTCAGGTAAATAGCTCAGAGTCCGGACGTTCTGTTTATCTGCTCTTCTAGAGTTCGCCTCCTGACCCATTACTCTTCACATGAGTGGGTAGCGCGATCGAAGCTGATAAGGTGTCCGGCTCCCCTCCCAGAGACCGCACTGGAGCCCGTGCTGGTCAGAATGTTGAAGGTCGCGCCCGTAGAAGGGAGCGATGGGGAAAATAGAGGAGCTATTATTTCGCCCAAAGGGGCGTCTGAAGAGGGGGGAATCAAAAACCCCTCTTACCAGGGGGATAAGAGGACCGCCTCCGAAGAATCCGGAGGCCAAAGCCCCTAAACGGGGGAAGAGATCTTCACCGGGGAGTCCGGCGTCCGGGGAGAATCCGGACGTACAGTCGTCGCTAAAGGATCAACCCTCCAGCGAGCCGTGAGTAGGAAAAGGGGAGTTCATTAGTTAAGAAAATACCTCCATTTGTGCTTCTGTGGGTAACCAAAATTTCTATCTTGCAGTTCGGATTTGCAGCCTTCTCAGATGAGTTCGTCTTCAGGGGACCTTCTTCCGGAGATGATGGAGAGTGAAACACCTCCGTCTGCTGCGCCGTCAGATAAGGCAGACGAGCCTGAAGTATCGTCACGGAGGGTATCCCCGAGTCCGGAGGGGCCGGAGAGTTCGGCGCCCACTAGTATCCGGCCGGGAGAACTGAAAAATCTGCTTGAGAGGGTGTCCATCTCAGAAGATCACCGTGCTTTGATGCGTATGGTGATTGGAAGGATTTCGTCCGCCGAGAGCGGATTGCGTAATGCCGCTACGAGTTTGCTGGCGGGATTTGAGTTACGCAAGAATGACGCACCCTTTTTTTGACAGTTTTGCACATAAAAGTGCGCCCTGTATAGATAGTAGCCCCTGAGACTCGGTAGGTTGTCGAAAACGACAGCGTGCCAAGGATCAAAATCGCAAGTAATGAATGTCGCCGTTCCTATGCAGGTGGCGGATAGTCCGAGGGCTAGCCAGACTAGTGGAGTTGCCAAGCTAATGCGGCAACTTGACGTGGCGGATGCGGACATCGCACTTGTCAACCGGCGACTTGACAAGTCGCAAGGTAAATGAGTTCTCCACAGTCGCTTTATTAAGGGGATCAAAGCCCTCCTCTGATAAATTATATGCTGTGATACAGACGGTGCTGCTGTTGTGGAGAGCCTTCGGGGCGAACTTGCTCAATCTAAGGAGCAAGCCCGAAGGAGTGACGCGGCTGCCTCGAGGGCGGCCGAGGAGTTGAAAGCCGAAAAGGCTGCCCACTGCCTAAGCAGGGAAGAGATGGCCGAATTGGCCGTGAAATTAAAAGATGCTACCGACCGCAATGAGGCTCTTGAAAAGGAGCGCTTATCAGAGCGGGAAGAGCTAGGGAAGGCCACCGCCGAGGCCAAGGATGCCCGTTCTGCAATGCGGGCTATGAAGGAGGAGCTGCGCCAGGCCAGAGATATTGTGGCTGGCAAGCCTTTTCTGCTGCGTCGCCGGTTTACGGATCAAAAGTATGCTCAACTTGGCCAGCTGTGGGGTCCGGAGGATCCGTATATTGACTTAGCGGCAAGTGCGGCTGATGCCGTTGAGCACTTCCGGAGCCAGAAGGATCACAAGATGGAAGAGCTATTTTGGTCTCAATTCCATAGTCCGGATCGTTCACTTCCGTTGACCGATCGGTTGGCCGAATAGGCCGAGCTAAATAGATTGTCCGGACTTGCTATGATTGACATCGTGGCTCATGTCTAGCCAGAGAGGCCCAAGGCGACGAGCTATTTCGGTTTATTGCAGCAATTTCTTGGAGCGGTGCCGCATATCAAGGAGATGAAACGGTCAGCCTGCATTGAAGGCGCACGGATGGCCCTTGCCCGTGTGAAGACACATTGGACGGAGATGGATGCCACCGCTATTGCCGCCCCGGGTTCGGATGAAAGCCGGCTACCCGCCGAGCACTATTTCGGGGAAGTTATGCGTGGCGCTCGTGTAATAGAGTCGCAGTGCTCAAAAAATGTCACGTTCAAATGAACGTTTTAGCTTGTAAAACGATGATTATGCTATAACTGCTTTTTATACTTGTGCGTCCCAAGTAGTAAAATTTCTCCTGTGCGGCCGTTTACGTATACATTTGTATAACCTGAAAGATTGCAGTCTTCGGCTTAAGCCCCCACGCACAAGGTGCGGGGGTGTTCGCAAAAATAGCGCGTTTTCACACTTAATCCGACGTCTCGGTCCTGTTAAGGAGGTGATAGCGTAGCAAACGAGGCAATCCGGACTATAATGCTTTATCACTTTCACTTAGCCAGTGGAGTTCAAGGGTGGGGCTACGATATAGCCCCTTGGGGCACCGCACTTCTCCGAGTTTGGGGCGCGTGTGTGCCTGACCGGGAAACGGTCCTTCGTCAAAGCGGGGAATTCTAAACATTCCGGTAGTCGATCGAGTGGTTGACCAGTCTCTCGCTATATCATGACAGTCAGTTTTCGGCTTTCTCTACTGAGGTGCTCGCCCAGCCGAACTGGGGCACAATCGCAGTAGTTCTCCTGGTGCCGCGTTAGCCGATGATACGGAACGTAAGGCAGCAAAACACAGGAGCCGGGCAAACCCAACATTTGACCAAAGACATGATTCGGAGCTGATGCATATAATGCCTAACTCGAGACGCCGAACACTCCCTAAGGTGTTCGGTCTTTATAATAATGGGCAGAACAATGCCCTAAGCCCCTAGTGTCCAGGTACGGGCATGGTCCTCTGACGCGGCTGATGCCAAAACGTCAGGCTCTGCTTTGGTTATAGGAAGGAACCAAGGAAGAATAACAACAAGAGACAGTAAAAAAAGGTTTACGCAGGGTCTTAATCTGACAAGAATCCTTGCAACGGGTCCCTACTGCACGTCTGCGCCTGTGTCTCCGTTGTGCCGTTATCCTGGATGGGTGTGCACGTTGTTCATCTGTAAAAAGAGAGGAAGTTTAGTTTGAAAACAACTCGTGCGAAAAAGGTATGTGTGAAAGAAGAAATATAAGTAAGTAAAGCGGGGTTTGTATGAACTCGCGGTTGTTTGTGCGCGCAGCCCCTTGTGAAGGGGTGTGCGGCTAGGGAGCCCCTAGCCTACCGATGCCGGACTCGTCTATCCGTGTCCGGGTTCTTTAAGTGACCCTCGCACTGAAATGATGCCTCGTGGACCGGGCATCTTGAGTGTAAGAGACGCGTAATGCGGTATGGCATTGAAACGGACAAAAGCCTTTCGTCCCAAGAGTGCTTGATATCCACTTTTAAATGGGACGATATGAAACATTAGTTTTTCGCGCCGAAAGTTGTTCGGTGATCCGAACACCACTTCTAGTAATAGGGAGCCTGTGCACTTGGCGTAAGGGCCTGGCATCACTCCTTTGAAGGAAGTGCGGCTGTGTCGAATTTTAGTAGGGTCTATCCCCAACTTGCGGATTGTGTTTGAATACAGCAGGTTTAAGTCACTACCTCCGTCCATCAGGACTTTAGTAAATTGTAGTCCGTCGATTATGGGATCCAATATCAGGGCAGTCCGTCCTGCGTTTTGAATGCTTCTGGAATAATCCAGGTGGTCGAAAGTGATTGGTTTTGATATCCAATCTCTATGGTCTGCTGGGTTGGACCGTGCGAGGCTCTTTTTAGAAGGTGCCGCACTATTTTTCCGTATTATCACATGAAGTGAGTTTACTGCTTTGACCTCTTGTGGGAAAGTCTTTTCTTTCCGGTGCTCTGCTGGTGGGGTTTATCGTCTTCGCTTGATGCGTCGAGCCCCTTGTGTTCGGCGTTTAGTCGGCCGGACTGTTTGAAAACCCAACAATCTCGATGGGTATGGTTTGCAGGCCTTCCGGGGGTACTGTGGATTTGACATATCCGACCCAAAATCTTATTTAAGTTGGACAACTCATCGCTGTCATCCTTAAGAGGCGGTGTTTTGTTGTGTGGCCGCAAGCTTTTGAATCCGGCGTTGACTGCCGTGCTCTTTGGGCTTTTCTCTTTATTCCGGCGCTGCTCTTTTCTGCGCCGTGATTTTCCGTTTCCATCTCTTATCTCGGATGTACTTGGGTCGCTGGTGTTGCATCTTGCTAGCCAGCTATCCTCTCCCGCACAGAAGCGGGTCATGAGGCTTGTTAGCGCGGACATTGTCCTCGGTTTCTCTTGGCCGAGGTGTCTGGCAAGCCATTCGTCTCGGACATTGTGTTTAAAAGCTGCTAAGGCTTCGGCGTCCGGACAGTCGACTATTTGGTTCTTTTTGGTGAGGAACCTGTTCCAGAATTTGCACGCTGACTCTCCGGGCTGTTGAGTTATATGACTTAGATCATCTGCATCCGGTGGGCGGACATAAGTCCCTTGAAAATTTGCTCTAAACACGTCCTCGAGCTCTTCCCAACTTCCCACAGTGTTTTCTGGGAGGCTTTTAAGCCAATGACGGGCTAGCCCTTTGAGCTTGAGGGGTAGGTATTTTATGGCGTGGAGATCATCTCCTCTGGCCATGTGTATATGTAGTATATAATCTTCTATCCAGACTCCAGGGTCTGTTGTTCCATCGTAGGCCTCTATGTTTATGGGTTTAAATCCTACTGGGAATTCATGGTCCAGCACCTCATTGGTGAAACATAGTGGGTGTGCGGCGCCCCTGTATTTGGGTGTGCCACTATCTTCGGATACTTGACGTGTTGCATTGTTTCCTGGGGCCTTCTTCTTTGGCCCGTAAATGGACCTGGCTGGGCCATCTGTCTTTCCAGGTTCATTAGTTGGTTTATGTGCGGCACTGCTTTCAGAATTTGGCCTATCATCTAGCCGTCTATCCAACCAGGCAGCCTCTTTATTTTTTGACTGTGGGGGCTCTGTGGCCTCCTCGTCGAATTCTGGTAGCAGCTTGCACTTCGGGTAGCTCTTTGATTGGTGGCCATTGCCATATTTATCCGCGGTTTTGAGCACTTTGCTCCACCTCATTCTGAGTGTGTCTTCCGCTGTTTTGAGCTTCCGCTTTTCCTTCTTCAAGCTTCTTGCAGTGTTGACGAGTCTTTTCCGAAGGTTTTTGCTCTCCAGCGGCGTGTCCGGCATGAGATAGTCCGGACTGTCGTTTTCGCCGGGCCTGGACTGATTATCTGACTCGTCCTGTTCGGACGGTTGCTTACCTCAGTGTTCGTCGTCCACTTGTGTGCCCTGCTTTATTGCGGGGTCCTTAGGAGCGTTGTTGTTGTCGAGGCGGGACTTAGGGCGGCGTCTGCGCCGCCGTTTTGGTTGTTTGTCGGCGGGATTATCTTCTACCGCGGCCCGTTGATCCTCGTTATCGCTCTCTTTTGGGGTATCCACCATATATATGTCATATGACGAGGTGGTCCTCCCGTGCCCTGTAGGCGCTGGTTCTTGTTCGTCTCCGGCATCGTCGTCTATACCGTCGATGTCTTCGGAGTCATAGTCTAGCATGTCGGTTAGATCGTCGACAGTGGCTACAAAGTGGGTCGTGGGTGGGCTCTGAATTTCTTCGTCGTCCGTATCCCAACCATCCTGGCCATAGTCCGGCCAGGACTCTCCCGATAACGAGAGATGCTTTAGCGAATTTAGGATGTCACCAAAGGGCGAGTATTGGAAGATGTCCGCGGTGGTGAATTCCATAACCGACGCCCAATCCGATTTGATTGATAGGGGCGTGGGAGGTCCGGAGTCCGGCAAGGAGTCCGGTACCTCGGAATCGCGAGTTTCGTGAGGGACAAGATTAGCGTTCGGCTCCATCGCCGTGGAAGTTGAAGCCCCCGAGGTGGTGTCCATCCACCGATCCTCGATATGGGCGATCGACTCCGAACTAAAGGCCGAAGCGGATTCGTGTACGGCCACCAAGGCACTCTTCGGCGGCAGAGCTAGATCCTGCCCATCGTAACAGTGCGGTGCGCTTGCCTGTGGCTCGAGTCCGTCGAAGATCAAGTCTCCGCGGACGTCGGCCGTGAAGTTTAGACTTCCGAATCTGACCTGACGGCCAGGGGCGTAGCTTTCGATCTGCTCCAGATGGCCAAGTGAATTAGCCCGCAGTGCGAAGCCGCCGAATATGAGGATCTGTCCGGGGAGAAAAGTCTCACCCTAGACAGTGTCGTTGGTTGAAGATGCCATCGAGCCTATCGGCAACGACACAGAGGAACTCTCAATGAAAGCACCAATGTCGGTGTCAAAACCGGCGGATCTCGGTTAGGGGGTCCCGAACTGTGCGTCTAGGCGGATGGTAACAGGAGACGAGGGACACGATGTTTTACCCAGGTTCGGGCCCTCTTGATGGAGGTAAAACCCTACGTCCTGCTTGATTAATATTGATGATATGGGTAGTACAAGAGTGGATCTACCACGAGATCAAGGAGGCTAAACCCTAAAGCTAGCCTATGGTATGATTGTTGTAATGTATGTTGTGTCCTACGGACTAAAGCCCTCCGGTTTATATGGACACCGGAGGAGGCTAGGGTTACACAGAGTCGGCTACAATGGTAGGAGATCTACATATCTGTATCGCCAAGCTTGCCTTCGACGCCAAGGAAAGTCCCATCCGGACACGAGACGGAGTCTTCAATCTTGTATCTTCGTAGTCTTGGAGTCCAGCGGACGATGATAGTCCGGCTGTCCGGACACCCCCTAGTCCAGGACTCCCTCACCCAGGGTGAATGAGGAGGCCATCATCTCAGCCTTCTCCGATGGCGTGCGCGACATCAAGATGAAAGAGGAGCTAGCAATCCATGAAGACCTGTGTACGTCCCTAGAGCTATTCAACTTGGCGGGCAAGTGCGCCAGAGCTGAGGAAGGACGCCTCTCTCTCCTCGAGCTTCCGGCTGCCGATCCAGAAGAGAAGAATCCCAAGGTCAAGGACGTGAAGTGCAAGGGGGCTGTTGTGCTCGCAGCAGAGCCAGACACCAAGTGAGGCAGGGATCAGCCTGAGTCATCCAAGGGCAGCCGATACTGCGTGTACCACGACCTCCACACCCACAACACCAACGAATGCCAAGAGCTCAGAGCCGTGGGAGATGGGCCTATCGGTCGACGCCCCGACCGCAGCGACCGGGGCTATGGCCGAGGAGGAGGAAGAGGTGCAGGACGATGGGAAGACTGTGGCCCTCGCCAAGGGTGGCGTGACCAACCTCGCGAGGACCGCTGGCAGGACCAGCCTCGCGAGGGAGGTTGGAGGGATCAGCCTCGTGAGGATCGCCCTGAAGGCAACGCAGGCCTCCCTCCTCTGCCACCACCGCCGAGGATGAATGAAGACCATCATCAGGACGAGGGGGCTGGGGGCTTCCAGGAGCCACGCACAATCACTTGCATCCTGGGCGGTGCTCAGGCCCCAGCCTCTCAGCGCATCCTGGGCGGAGCCACGCACAATCATTCGCGAGGTGAATGCAGTCCTCCCCAAGCTTGAGGCCACGCGCCCCCTCAGGTGGTCTGCGTGCGCTATCACGTTCAGCTTAGCGGATCAGCTCAAGTGCGCAGCAACGGCCAGAGTGCTCCCGATGCTTTGCTCCCCAGTCATCCGCAATGTGCAAGTCACCAGGACCCTCGTCGATGGTGGAGCAGGACTCAACGTCCTATCCGTCAAGACATTCAACAATCTCCAAGTGCCATATGATCAGCTTCAGCCAACCAAGCCTTTCTCTAGAGTCACTGATGGTTCCACTGTTCCGATAGGGCAAGTTCGCCTTCCTGACACCTTTGGGCAACGCAACAACTACCGCACCAAGCTCATTGACTTCGACATCGCCCACATTCACCTGCCATACAATGCCATCCTCGGGTACCCAGCCCTGGCCAAGTTCATGGCAGTGACTTACCATGGTTACAATGTCCTCAAGATGCCAGGAAGTGGAGTCATCACAGTGCCTTGTGAGGAAAGGGATGTGGTGTGTTCTCTTGAGCGTGCCTTCCAGGCCGCAGTAATCGAAGACCCAGATCATAGGAGCGGAAGACTCCCCGAGGCAGTCCCTAAGAAGAAGAAAGCATCACCTGGTCCGAACCATCAGGAGGCAGGCACATCCGAGGGCATTGCGCCAGGATCCGCGCCCGTCCAAGGGGCGCCCCCCTCCATTGCATAGGAAGGCGCGCCCGGCGCCCTCCTCGGGCAAGGCTCGGGGGCTCTCTCATGGGGGGGCCACCGACCTTGCCAAGGTCACGAGGGAGGTGCTCGGGCACCACTTGGAGACGTGCTTCAAGGCACGTTTCCCTCAGGAAGGCGTGAGGCAAGGAGGGCGAAACCCTCAGGAGTTCATCGCGAGGAACATTCAGGAGCTACATGAGTCAAGAGTCATCTGCGGCAGCCGCCGCCTACCAGCCATAGCCCCACATCCAGGCGAGGATGGAGGGCTTCGAATCTGCATCGACATACCAGGGCTCAACCAAGCCGCATCTCAGGAGCGCCTCTGGCCTTCGCGCGTGGGGCGTTGCGAGGGTCCACCCCACAGCTACGTTCGCAAGCCATTCGGCCTGCTGAACGCGGCCGACGCTCATCAGCGCCTGCTGAGGAGCATTCTGGAGGCTCAGGTGGCCAGGCACCGTGCGTTCCTGGAGGAGATGGAGATGGACCTTGCCGAGCCTCCCGGACCTCCAGAGCCTCCCGAGGCTCGGGGCTTCGAAGGCTTGTGAGGATTGGCTTCTTCACCACGCGTCGTTATCTACCTCAACACCCGCTTTGCAATGATACCAGGTGACATCTTTCAAATTCCGTTTTCAGCTGGGAGCGCCCATAGGGCTGCATCATTCCCAGGTCGCATGGGTCCGTCACTGCGGCACGTATCCGTTTTGCTTATGCTCTTTACCTACCTTGTTGGGGGCGCCCCTCGGGCTGCATTATCCCCAAGCTTCTCGGGCTTGACCCAGTGGCGCTTGCTTTTTCCGCATCTATCTAAGTGGATTTGCTCCTTCGTGCTTAATATGCTTGACCTAATCGCCTGCTCGATTGACACCTACCTTTGGAGCCGCTTGCTCTGGCACGGTGCTTGCGCACGGGTCCGTCCCTACAACGCTGATAAATCTGAGTGGCCGAGCTCTGGCCGCGGCAGCCCCGCAAGGCGCCACCTCGCCAAGCCCTCAGTGCCCCCAATCACTCCCTCTGAGCGACCAATGGTTGGCTGGCAACCGTAACGACAGACCTTGTTTTCCCTCGTGATTGATACGCAGGACCCGCTCCAGGAGCAACGCTGGGGACATTGTGAGCCTCCTCTCCTTCTCTCTGGCACAATCCGTTTGCACGTTAAAAGGGGGGCGCCTGAGCATCGCGACTCATGTGCTCTTACTGGCTCTCCACACTAATAGGGAAAACCTTATACACAGAATGTTACCAGTAGCGCTTGTTAAAATGAGGCGCTACTGCTACTTAGCAGTAGCGCGTCTGGCAGAACCGCGCTACTGTTAGCAGCTTAGCAGTAGCGCGGCCGGAATAGAAAGCGCTACTACTATAATTGCCACATTGTTCCCGACGTGCTAGGTATAGTAGTAGCGCCCTTCTACGAACAGCGCTACTACTACGGATTTTAGCAGCAGCGCGTTTTTCCTTCCCACGCTACAGTTAAAGCTATTTTCACCTAACCCCCCGCGCAGCCTAATTCCCTCTCCTCTGCTTCCTCCCCCAATTCCCGACCCCGCCTCGCCGCCGTCTCCCCTGACCCCGCCTCGTCGCCGTCTCCCCCGACCCCGCCTCGCCGCCGTATCCCCCGACCCCG
>NC_041381.1:539276650-539319235 GCF_002162155.2 Triticum dicoccoides | reverse complement strand
CCCCGCCCTCTGTAAGCACTCTCCCCTTCCGATCCCTCTCTCCCCTTCCGATCCCTCTTCTCTGCTTAGTATGAACCCTAGCTATTTAGTGCTAGTTAGTATGAACCCTAGGCTATTTTTAGTGCTAGTTAGTTAATTACTTAGATGGTAATTAGGGCAGTAGTTCCTAGGTACTAATTAGTTAGTAAGAACTAGGTACTAATTAGGTACTAGAATATTTTTATTTATAGTAAGTTTATTTTTAGTAAGAACTAGTTGAATTAATAGAACTAGTTAGTAAGAACTTGTTTCTATTTTTTAGTTAAAGCAATTTTTCCCGCCTCGATGTGGACGATGCCTATCCCGCGTCCTCGTCGTCGAGTCGGCAGAGGACGACACCTGCTTGACCAGATCGGCCATGTCTGGGACTAGGCTCTGCCAGGGTGGTACTGGGAGGCGCTACCTATCGGGGGGCGCAGGTTGGTGAGGAGCCAGCCTGTCGTTGACCCGAACCTTCTTTGGTGGCGGTCGCGTGGGCCAGTGACGATCCAGAGGCTCGAGGACTCCGCGGAGGTGGTGCGTCACCGTGTCAGTGAGGAGGACGCGCACGTCTGTCGCTACTTGTCTGCGTTGGAGCACAGGTCGTTCTCCAATACCTGGCAGGTTCTCCGGGGATCTCACTGAAGCTATGATCCCGTGATGGTGCCTTCTCTGTGGGTGTCCACCGCCCACGCCGATACCCGTCGTGTGCTAGAGTTTTAGTTGTATTAGTGATGTTATATGTATGACACTATTCGTGATGTATTAGTGATAATATTCGACGATGTACTGACGCATGAGATGATTTACTTTTGCTTATTGAATGCATGCTAATTTGAGTCCTATAAGATATTTTGAAATGTATATCTTGTGTTGCTCAATATCCAAGTGGCCGGTCATGTTTGCAGGTTACACCATCGAGTGGCCTATGTTTTGCGGGAGTGTTGATTCATTTCTGTTCCGGCAAATTTCAGGCGCTCGATATGTCCTATTTTAGCAAAGGTCATGCCGGATTTTTTCGTGAATTTTGGCATGACTTGTGCCAGAATATGTAGGAAATATCGAGTGCCCCGGATTTGTGTGTTGAGTATCTTGGTAGTTGTCTTCGATCAATTTTCAATTAATGTTTTAACTATGAACATAGGAAATGTCTGACGACGAAAAGGATTTTGGTATTTGCAAATACTGCGAAGAAGAGCGCGGCCTGTGCGACGGAATCTTCCTAGATGATGATAGGCGCTTCAGCACCAAGATGGACGAGAACTTCGAAGTGGATACAGTAAGTCACAATGACAAGTCTTTTTTCGTAATTAAGCATGACATCTGCTTCATTTGCTTCAACTTATATTTTTTTACTATTCTACTAGCGTATCCCCTGCCATGCAAGAGTTTTTGTATTGGATAAGATAGGTTTCAGTCATAGTATGGAGGAAAAGAAAGTTTACTTGAAGATCGAGCATGGTTATATTTTCCATGCAAAGTTATACAATTCAGACGACTACACCTATTTTGGATGCAAAACATGGCGAGCACTATGCAAGACTTGTGCATTTGAGTCTGATATGGTTATCACCTTTGATATTCGTCCGGAAGATGATATTGAAGGTAATACTGACATCTGGGTCGATGTGCAGACGCCTCCAGTTATACCATTATGTAAGTTTCTCAACCATATTTATGTCTTTGATATTGTTTATTCAAAAATAGTTGACAACTAATTTGTATTGTCAGCTTATTTCGGTGCAAGCAAACATGTCCAGCGCTTGGTAGACAGGACCGTATACTGTCCTGGGGCTGAACTCAACTGCGAGGAGCTCAGTCATTATGTTTCATGGCTTGAGGATCTTGATACTGTCAAGACAAATTTTCTTCCTACATTTAGAAATGTTAGTACTGAAAATGTGCGACCAATAGTGTTCGTAATGAACTACGGTCACATCTATTTAGGAAGGATGGTAAGATTTTTACTATTTGTCATCAGTGCATCTTTTCCATACATTATTTCTGAAGCTAAACTTCATTGCTAAGTATGTTACCGTACGATGTTCTTCAACAGGGACTCCTGATGAATGTGGTGCCTTATGGGATCGAGACTAAAGGTACCATGAGTATTATCAGCTTACGGCCAAGATATCCTACAGATTACTTTAGTGCATTCAAGATTAGCGACGGATGCTTAATAGTGCAAGACTGGACCAAATATGTGATGAGGGAGCGCAGAGAAGTACTAGGGGGCAGCAAACAGATGCGCTACCCATGATTAGGAGACAGGTTCATCTGCATGCTCCAGTTTGATCGAGGAGGAGAGCTATACATGTTTTATGTTATTTTACCTAAGAGAGAGCAGCAGGAGTGGTTAGCTAGCTAGAAATGAGTTTGAGGATGATGATGTTCTACACTATTACTATAATGATAAAATAGCTAGTGTTGGTGGTAATGACTATGATGATTATTATTAGCTAGTGTTAGTGCCGATTAAATAAATACTATTGGTGGTAATGACTATGATGATGATTAAATAGCTTGTGCTGGCGGATTAGATTCAAGTGGAGGCAACATATGGTGCACATCGAAAGTACTACTAGTCCAAACTAGATCAAGTTTGGATTAGTAGTATACTTTTGACATGCACCACATATTGCCTCCACTTGAACCTAATCCACCTTCATTTGACACACTGTTATGGACATAATGATGTAAACCTCATAACAGCTGCTTTTGTACCAATATTTGTACGATGGCGCATAAATACACTAAAAAAATACTAGTAGCGATGGACAGAAAACATGCTGCAAGTAGCTACCTTAGCAGTAGCGTGGTACTGAACAAACACTGCAGCTATTTGTCCTAGCAGTAGCGCGTGCGGGCACGCGTTACTGCTAAGCAATAGTTGTAGCGCCTTATTAGTAGCACGGCCTCCCGCGCTACTAGTGGACACAAAACACGCGCTACTGCTAGGGTTTTCCCTAGTAGTGCCAGCCCTCACCCCTGGCCATGACCCACGGCATCGTGACCTGTCATACCAGCGGCGGCTGAGCTCGCTCGAGGGCCAGGACCTGAGGACGTAGAGCATGAAGGAAAGTGTGGGGAGAGGGAAGAAGCTCGCGAAGACCTAACTCAACAACACCTCAGCTGCCGCCACGCAGGCCCGACGCTTCGCTGAAAACTACCCCAACCTGCAAGATAAGTCATGCCAAAAACTAAATCGACTCAGCGCTAAACCCTCGCTTACTACATCTCTATCATGGCGACGCTGCCCGCCTTTCTCGCCCAGCGGAGGCTGCTTGAGCGCTAAAGGGGACCCCCTGAGCATCGCGACTCAGGCGCTCTTACTGAACCTTGGGCCGCTCACCTCCTGGCCTTGACCACGGCATCGTGACCTGACATACCAGCGACGGCTGAAGCTTGCCTGGGGACCGGGACCTGTCGGCGTAGAGCACCAAGCCCTCGTGAGGAAAGAAAGGGGGAGACGAGCCGGGACAGGACAAGCACCTCGCATCGATTCATCATAAGGGTATAATATTCACAAAAGATATGGCCAGCATCTTACATACCCTGCGGGGTGGTACTACGGTTCCTCGCAGCGAACAAAAGGTGCTAATCCTAAGGAGCAATAACGGCGCGCGCCTCCACATGTTCAATTTAAAAATAAGTTTGTATGAGTAAATACAGTGATACAAGAGCAAAGCAATATGCATGATAGCAATGGAATCTTAAATGAGAACATTTGTTCTTCAGGTTTAAGCACTTGTTCTACATGAACAGAGTATAGTATGATGCAAGCATCTACTCCCTCCGTTCCTAAATATTTGTCTTTTTAGAGATTTCAACAAGTGACTACATACGGAGCAAAATGAGTGAATCTACACTTTAAAATATGTCTATATACATCCGTATGTGGTAGTCCATTTGAAATCTCTAAAAAGACAAATATTTAGGAACGGAGGGAGTAGTACTTAAAATAAAATGTTCTCATAGACCTTACCACATTCTTGGTTCGGACCTGTCGGGGATATACCCTGCGGTGTAACCCTCCGGATGTATGACCCAGCTAGAGCTTGGCGACTCATTGGTGCCCCCGCCCAGACCTGGCAGTTGACAAGCAACCCGCCTGAACATTGCGACTCACTGGTGACCCAGCGGGCGGGTCAGACGGACGACAAGGCCCCAGGCCCAGAAGGTCGGCTTATATTATGGTGGCTCGGCTTAAGAGGACAGACGTGAGGAATATTTTCCCTTACAAGGAATCAAGACCCGGACTTGTATACGGCTTGTATTAGAAGATAGACTAGTCCTAATCCTATTGGGACTCTACATGTAACCCGCCCCTCCAACTTATATAAGGAGGGGCAGGGCACCCCAAGAAGGGGGCGGAATAATGTCTAAGGCTTGATAAAACTAGAGGAGAGCCGGCTTATACAGCAGCTCCCTCATGAGCATAATGAGACCTAGCCACAAACAACATGTAGGGCTATTACCGAATGATATTTCTCGGGGCCCAAAGCTGTCTAAACCCTTGTCTTGTGCGTTAACCTGCCTCGCGTCTCTTGATTCCTATCAACCCTGCTCAAGATACTACCTGGTTGCGTTGGCCTCACGGCAAGTCCTCACACTAGGGCATATGCCGTGACAAATCCACGACATTTGGCGCCCACCGTGGGGCCTGCACACGGTGGTGTTGAGTTCTTGGAGGTACTTTTCTAAAGGATCGAGAAGCTTGTGATTAATCAGATGAAGAATAATCGGCATGATCGGATCTACATCATCGACAAGCAGCCGGCTGATTGAGCATGTACAAGATTGTGAGCCAAAGATTTTTTAGGCTTTACGCGTTATGCAACCACCGCACGCACGAGAGATCCGCCAAGTCCGAGTCGAGAGAAATTTCAACTGCATCGCTACGAGTCCCAAGGAAATTCCATAGAGGCGATGGCAGGCATAGCCGAAAGCGTTTCGTCATTGTTACTTTTTATGGGAAGACAAGGTTGAACCATCAAGACGAGAAGGAAGTACTAGTCCAAAATGATTTCATCCAAGCCAATCAAGCACGGGCCGATGTCATCGGCCGCTCGTGCTGCTGTTCCAGGCCAAGCGGCTGCTCCATGCCACGTGATCTGCTAAGGTGCCACCTTACTACTGTCACTACAAGAAACTACAAGACAAATTCCTCAGAAGAAAAATCCGTTTGCTATAGCTGTTGTTCTACATGTGAAGGGTGACCATCGAAAGGTCAAATCACCGCTCACACACCCAGCCGAAAAGGATTGGTCAAAACAACTACAACCCGGACGAAGACTGGGACGGGAGATGGATTCGGATTCGGCGGTCGTAGCTTCGTCCCGAGCCGCCCTGCGCGGACCTCTCATCAAACCACCGGCCTCTGCCAGCACGCCTCAGTGGCCGAGCCACCTCTTTCGGTCGCCACCTTCGCAGGTCTCTAAGCCGCTGTCATGCCACGCTTCCGAGCTGGTTCCAAGCCGCCTCGTCAGTCTGCTCCCTCAACCACCGAGCCGCCGTCCTGGCAGAGCGCCAGCTGCCTTCAGGATACATGGCCGCAACCTTGGCGTTACCACCTTTGCTACTGCACCACCGTGAGTTTCCGCCGCAGGCCTCCATTGTTGCGGCCGTTCGAACCACCACCCGGATCACACCCGAGTCCGAGCCACCCTTGCTTACATCCTTCAAACTGCGGGCTCACCTCAACTGCCCTGCACATCACCGCAAGATCGGCCCTGTTATCATCTCTGAGACGCCGCTGCCATCGCCCTCGCTTCTCCTCGTCTCTGACACGGATGACTCCGGGTCGGCGCACCCGACAACCACTCAAAGCCGTAGCACACCGAGCCTGAAGCTGCGGTTGCGTTGAGCCGCCATGGCCTCGCATCACTCCTATGTTGAGCCACCCACTGGCTTCGTCACGTTGTGGTGCCCCCGCCGGGTTTTGCTGCCGCGGCCGCCTCAGCTGCCATACACTGAATCGCCGGACACCGCCGACCGCCTCCATGCCAAGCTGTTGCCTCGCCTTAAGCAGGCTGGACTGGCCATGAAGCCGCCTGTCGTGCCGCCCTGTTAACCCAACATGGAACGTCCTGACTTGCTGTTGCCGCGGCCTCGTCTGCACTGGCAAGCCGCCTCTGCTGCCACCAAGTTGCTGCCGCGTGCTCGCTACGAGCCGCCAAAATGCCTCCACATCCAACGTGATTGGTTCTGGGAGCCTGAGGGAGTCCTGGACTAGGGGGTGTCCGGACAGCCGGACTATCATCATCCGCCGGACTCCAAGACTACAAAGATACAAGATTGAAGACTCCGTCCCATGTCCGGATGGGACTTTCCTTGGCGTGGAAGGCAAGCTTGGCGATACGGATATGTAGATCTCCTACCATTGTAACCGACTCTGTGTAACCCTAGCCTCCTCCGGTGTCTATATAAACCGGAGGGCTTTAGTCCGTAGGACACAACATACATTACAACAATCATACCATAGGCTAGCTTTAGGGTTTAGCCTCCTTGATCTCGTGTTAGATCCACTCTTGTACTACCCATATCATCAATATTAATCAAGCAGAACGTAGGGTTTTACCTCCATCAAGAGGGCCCGAACCTGGGTAAAACATCGTGTCCCTCGTCTCCTGTTACCATTCGCCTAGACGCACAGTTCGGGACCCCCTACCCGAGATCCGCCGGTTTTTACACCGACATTGGTGCTTTCGTTGAGAGTTCCTCTGTGTCGTCACCGATAGGAAGGATGCCTCCACCCGTCTTCAAAGACGGTGTTTTTGCCAAAGGGGCCTTGGCCGCCGGCCAAACTATCTGGCTAGGTGGTTTTCTTATGACCGCCTGTCCGGCCACCGCTTCGACAATGACTTCTCAAGTCGTCAGAAGCAATCTTCGCGTCAGCTCGAAATCTGTCGAACAATTGGATCCAATAGAGCTCTCGTCTGTTAACGAGCTCTTGGATCGCATCGCCACCCTGGGAGTCGCTACAGACTACAATCAGATTGGGCTTAAAACCGATCTGAGAGAGATTAACTCTCCCCAGGCCACCCACCACGTCGCAGTGGTAGAGGAGCAATACGGCAACTCTTCGCCTATATTGAAAACTAGTCACGTCCGGATTCTCGAACCCTCCATGCCGGATTTCCTCGGAGGGACAGACTTCGATCGAGCATTGAACTTAAAACCATGCATCGCTCCGGACTCGCTGGATCGTGTCCAGCAACCCAAGCTTCCGAATTCGGAAACTCCTCGGCCTTTAAGCCCCAAGATGGGCAGGGATCCGGATTTTAGTCCACCCACCCGCCCAGACATATGCGATCTATCTCTAATACGGCAAGAGCCCGCTGAAACAGTACATCACTACTGGGCCAGATTCCTCCTGGTTATGGACAGGATAAAGGACTGCCGAGAGGAAAACGCAATCTCAATCTTCTGCAATAATTGCACGGACAAGGGAATATTGAACGCCATCGATCGTCGTAAAATTACACGCTTCACCGATCTGGCGTCCATAGTACGAAAGTACTGTGCGATGGAGAGTTTCCGGAAAACCGAAAACCAATTTTGTGATAATTTGGCCCCAACCCCAGTCCGCAACAAAAGGGTGCCTCACACTCAGGCCCCAGATGCAAAAACGAAAAAGCAAAAACCCAATAAGGGGCACGGAACCGTACTGGAGGGATGGCTCAATGGACCCTGTAAGCTTCATAGTACAGAGGGAGCCGTCCCAACACATAGCCTTCGAGCATGTTGGATATTACGGAAGGTGGCCAAAAGTGGCGAGGAGCTTCTAGCCCCGAAAAACCACTCCAACAATACCGGTACGGTATCAACAGTCTTCGAGACCTTCGCATCAAACAATGTGCGAAATTGAACAATCCGCGGACTCGCCGAAGTCTACCAAGTAGCAACAGCAAATCCATGGAGCGACACAACTATTACCTTCAACGTCAGCGACGAGCCTAGATTCTGAACAGCCAGAGCACCAGCCGCACTGGTGCTTAGTCCCGTAGTGGACGGCTTTCGACTGACAAAAGTCCTCATGGATGGCGGCAGCGGATTAAACCTCATTTACGAGGAAACTCTGCGAAAAATGGAAATCGATTGGAGCCGTATTGAGCGAAGCAGCACAACCTTCAGAGGAATAATCCCTAGCCGGGAAGCGCGCTGCACCGGAAAAATCACACTCGATGTGGTGTTCGGCTCGCCGGACAATTACAGATCCGAAGAAGTCACGTTCCAAGTGGCCCCGTTCAACAGCGGATATCACGCTATATTAGGACGAGAGGCATTCACAATTTTTCAAGCAGTACCTCATTACGGGTACATGAAGCTCAAAATGCCTGGGCCCGGCGGAATAATCACTCTCGCTAGTGATCCGGACATAGCACTCCGCGCCGAAAACAAGACAGCCACACTAGCCCTGGAGGCACTATCCGAAGCCTTAGCAGCAGAAGAACTCACCGCGCTGCGCTCTACGGTGAACAGGGACGATGTGATACTCGATAAAAGATCCAAGTCCACCTCCTTCAAACCAGCAGATGAAATAATAAAATTCCAAGTCCATCCAACGGACCCAACAAAGACGGCCTCCATCGGGGCACAATTGAACCCCGAAGTAGACGCCGCACTGCGCGAATTCCTTCGGGAAAATTGGGACATTTTCGCCTGGCATCCTTCGGATATGCCCGGAATCCCACGCAGGTTGGCAGAACACAGCCTAAACATCCTAAAAGGATTTAAGCCAGTCAAACAGGCTCTTCGACGATTTTCCGAACCCAAAAGACAGGCAATGGGAGAAGAGCTAGCCAAACTATTGGAAGCCGGATTCATCAGAGATATGAAACATCCGGATTGGCTAGCAAATCTGGTAATGGTACCAAAGAAGGACAAATCCTGGCGCCTCTGTGTCGATTTTAAAGACCTCAATAAGGCTTGCCCGAAGGATCCCTTCCCTCTCCCCCGCATCGACCAAATTATTGATGCTACCGCAGGGCACGATTCATTGTGCTTCCTCGACGCATACTCTGGCTACCATCAAATCAAGATGGCGGAAGCAGACCAAGCCGCAACGGCATTCATTACTCCTTATGGACCATTCTGCTTCAACACGATGCCCTTCGGACTTAAAAACGCCGGCGCAACATATCAGCGCATGATTCAAACATGTCTGGCTACCCAGATCGGCAAAACAGTCAAGGCATACGTAGACGACGTAGTCGTCAAAACAAAACACGTCGAAAATCTAGTAGACGATTTGAGGCTCACGTTCGACAACCTCAGAGCATATGACATCAAGCTGAATCCGGAAAAATGTGTTTTCGGCGTACCAGCCGGAAAGCTACTGGGCTTCATCGTATCCGGTAGAGGAATCGAAGCAAACCCAGCTAAAATCCTGGCTCTGTCACAGTTCGACATTCCAAAAGACCTCAAACAAATACAAAAATTAACAGGATGCGTGGCAGCTCTAAGCCGCTTCATCTCCCATCTAGGAGAAAAGGCGTTGCCCCTCTATCGCCTCCTCAGGCGCACCGAACACTTCGAGTGGACGGATGCTGCCACTGCCGGACTCGAAGAAATAAAGGCCATATTGGCAACAAATCCGGTCCTGGCTGCGCCAAATCTGGGTGAACCAATGTTGTTATACATCGCAGCAACGCATCAAGTTGTAAGCGTGGTACTCGGCGTCGAACGAGAGACAGAAGGGCACAAATTCCCTCTTCAAAAACCAGTGTATTATGTATCCACTGTATTAACCCCCTGCAAGTCCCGTTACCCACACTATCAGAAGATAGCGTATGCGGTGTTCATGGCATCCCGGAAGCTCCGACACTACTTTCAAGAGTGTTCGATAACAGTGGCCTCTGAAGTACCACTCAATGACATTATAAATAACCGTGACGCAACGGGCAGGATTGCAAAATGGGCCATTGAGCTCTTACCATTCGATATAACTTACAAACCTCGGCGAGCTATAAAGTCACAAGTTTTGGCTGACTTTGTCGCCGAATGGACCGAAGCCGAACTCCCTAAAGAGTACGGCGCATAATCCAATTGGACTATGCATTTCGACGGCTCTAAAATGTTGGCCGGACTGGGGGCTGGCGTCGTATTGACGTCCCCAACCGGGGACACAGTCCAGTATGTACTTCAAATAATGTACACGGACTCCAACAACACAGCCGAATACGAGGCCCTGTTACATGGTCTCCGGATGGCAGTCTCCATGGGCATTCAACGCCTAGAGGTGCGCGGGGATTCAAACCTTGCAATATCCCAAATAAACAGAGACTTTGACGCCAAGGATCCAAAAATGGCAGCATATCGCAATGCTGTCCTAAAAATGTCAGCTCGGTTTGAAGGACTCGAATTCCATCACATAGCCCGAGATAATAACCAAGCGGCCGACGTACTGGCACGCATCGGTGCGAAACGTGATGCTGTCCCTCCAAATATCTTCCTAGAACGGCTCTTCAACCATCCGTACTATGGGAAGAGGAGCCCGGAAGTGACAAACCGGAAAAAACCGCGCCAATCGGCGATTCAGCCGATGACATAACACCTTCAGCCCACGTCATAATGGCAGTAATCGCCCCGTGGACAGAACCATTCCTAGCCTACTTGCTTAGGCAGGAACTTCCCGAAGACCAAAACGAGGCCCGCTGTATAGTCCGGCGATCGAAAGCCTACAAGGTCCATGAGGGAGAACTTTATAAGAAAAGTACAACCGGAGTCCTTCAAAGGTGTATCTCCGAAGAGGAAGGGCGAAACCTCCTGGCTGAAATTCATGCCGGACTAGGCGGACACCACGCAGTAGCCCGGACCCTCGTAGGAAAGGCATTTCGTACAGGATTTTATTGGCCGACGGCCCAGGCAGATGCCCAGGACTTAGTCCAGAGATGCGTTGGTTGTCAGCTCTTTGCTAATCAGAGCCATATGCCGCCCACCGCCCTCAAAACTATACCCATTACCTGGCCGTTCGCGGTCTGGGGGCTTGATATGGTTGGACCCCTTAAAGGGGGAACCCACAAGCAAAGATACCTATTGGTCATGGTGGATAAATTCACCAAATGGATAGAGGCCAAACCGGTCAAAACGGCAGAGTCCGGACCAGTGATAGACTTTATATCCGGGGTAGTACACCGCTACGAAGTCCCCCACAGCATCATCACCGACAACGGCACGAACTTCACAGCCGATGAGGTTAAGTCATGGTGCAAAAATATGGGCATCAAGCTCGACTATGCTTCAGTCTATCACCCTCAAACCAACGGTCAAGTGGAACGAGCAAATGGTCTAATAATGAGCGGCATTAAACCCAGACTAGTGCGGTCACTTACTAAATCTGACACGCACTGGGTTGAGGAGCTCGACTCCGTACTCTGGGGGCTGCAGACAACGCCTAACCGCACTACCGGATTTACACCATTTTTTATGGTCTATGGCGCAGAGGCAGTCTTGCCCTGCGACATTATTCATGACTCACCTCGAGTGCGCATGTACGAAGAAAGAGAGGCCGAGCTTGATCGGCAGGACATCTTGGACACATTGGAGGAAGAACGAGACGTCGCCAAGGCTCGTTCCGCATTCTATCAGCAGCAGGCCTGAAGATATCAAAGCAGAGAAGTACGGGCCAAGACTTACAACGTTGGTGAACTAGTTCTACGCCTGCCGGACAAGAAAAAGGACAAGCTCAAGCCCAAATGGGAGGGCCCCTTCATTATCGATCAAGTCCTGACCGGCGGAGCATACCGTCTACGAAATGCGTCGGATAACCGACTCGAGCCGAACCCATGGAACGCAGCCCGCCTCAGAAGATTCTATGCCTAGCGCCAGACTAAGAGTTCGTCCCCTTCCTCCGTCCAAATTTTTACACTTCGACTGTCTTTTGTTTCTCTTTTCATAACCTTTTTACTAAAAAGCCCCTAAGGGCCTACTTTCGCATTTTTAGCATACACTTGATGTGCCATCCGCACTCATTATACCTGGGGGCTTCTTTTACAGAAGCTCAATTATAAGGGTTTCATGCCCAGCACATGTGTCAAGCTTCCACATGTACCTTTTACTCACCATTATATGCATCGATATGACTTAAGTTTTGGCCAAGCTGGGTTGCCTGGCTCCTGTGCTTACCCCTACGTTCCTGAGACAGCTGGGCATTCTTCTCGGTAAGAGCTTGCGTTTTAATTGATCCTTTAATCAGTTAATATAACTACTTTAAGTCTCGGGGGCTACTGGTATATATAACCATTAAAATTCCCTTACCCGTATGTCTTTCACATACTGCTCCATGGCTCTGGCAAAACCACCTTGAGCGGCACGGAGGTGCGCGTCCCCTGCGTTAAAGGCGTCCAATGCCTCAGTGGAGAAGCACGCTTCACGAAACACTGTCCGGCGGCGCCTATGGTTCATGGCGCTCTCCACCTCAGACTTGGTGGCGGACAGTCTGTCGGTGTCCTCCGTTGGAGGAGGATCCGGCCCGCGTCTTGCGCTTGCCTCCCCCTCCAGGCCGGGCGCTGGAGCCTGGCCGGTGTAGGTTGGATCGGCAACTTCCGCGCCCGCAGTCCGGCGAGCGCTTTTTCTCCTATAAAGATCATGAGCACTCAGACGCTTCCTAGGAACGTTGCTCTGAAAATTCAAATACAAGTTATACCTTTGCGGCGACGTTTTAGTCCGTGCCGCGCTCCTTTTCCGCCTGCTGGTCCGGACTGACCTTTGTTGGTCAGCCGCCGCGGGCTCGGCTTCCCGCCGTAAAGGCGCTTCCTGTAGAATACCATCGTTCGCAAAGGTCAGAAATGGGCAAGGAAGAGATAATGGTGTTTGGACCTCGGTCACAGTCACCTGGGAAGCCGGATACAGTCCGGGGTAGTCTGCCGTAATGGTGACCAAAGCATTATCCATGCTGAGCTGGTGAAATACCCCGTCGATCAGCTCCACCTTGATGTCCGGATCCTCTTCGGAGGCCGGATCCAGGAATCTTTCTGGATCCTCGGGTTGCGGAGCGGCACTTACCATGTCCTCCACAGTCCGGCGTAGATCCTATGCCGAAGACATAATGTAAGAAGCCTAAACTTCGAAAGCATGGGTTGAGCCCTTGAAAGTGTTCGCTTACCCATCCTCTAGGGTTGTTCATGGAAAACCCATTCAAAGGGTTCGTTCGAAGGAAGTCCTCCTTCTCCCCCTTGTACAGGCTGGACAGGATCTCAACCAGATCCTCGGTCGAATCCGGCCCTTCGCGGCCATGACGGGTGGCATCGTCTTCCCCGTTGAAATCCCACATGGGGTGGCCTCTGTATTGCAATGGCTGTACCCCCCGCATGATGCATGTCGCCATGACTCCAATCATGGTCAACCCGGAATGGGCCAGTAATCTTATTCGGCCCATCAAGTAATGGACGCTCTTGTATTCCTCCAATCGGGGGCTCCATGGGCGCCAGCTGAGGCGTTTCTTCAGAGGAGCAGCATTAAACTCCGGGAGGCCAATACGGACTGGGTCCGGCAGCGGAGCGTCTCCTATGTAAAACCACTCTGAAGGCCAGTCTTCGGACGCCTTCTTGGGAGTACCGGATGGGTATCCGGTCCCGGCGATGCGCCATATTTCGGCGCCGCCCACTTGATATATGGACCCCTCGTGAGAACGGGGTACGAGGCAGAATAGCCTCTTCCACAATGCAAAATGGGGCTCAATGCCCAGGAATCGCTCGCAAAGATCTACGTAGCCCGCGATATGCAGGACAGAGGCGGGCGTGAGGTGGTGGAGCTGGAGCCCGTAGAACTCCAGGAGCCCGCGGAGGAACGGATGTATTGGGAATCCGAGTCCCCTTATCAGATAAGGGACGAAGCATACTCGCTCCCCTTTATTGGGGCTTGGGGTAGCCTCCGCTTGCCTCCCACCTTGATAAGTCACCAGCCCGGCTCGAACCGGGACCATGAAGGCCGGAGGGAGATATCCCCCCGCTTGGAGCTTCACTAGCTCGTTGTGCAGAACAGAGGACCTCCTCCAATCCCCTGGCGGTGGGCTGGGAGCGCGAGAAGAGGAGCCGTGTCGACGGTCCATGATGGAATGGATTTCTAGGTCAAGGGCGCTCCGATGAAGTATTCGTGGGAGGAAGATGGTGTGGTTTGGATCTGGATTTTTACCTCTTTTGTAGGCGGACGACTCGCACGACTAGGAGGTGAAGCATAAAAGACACCCTGGCTTTTCGCATTCGTGCGACGCGTGGAAAAAGGCCATTATTGGGCGTAGAAGCCGAGAAACACAGTATTTATGATAAAGCCGGACACTGTTCGGCAGGTACATGGAACTTGAAGGGAGAACCCGCCTTGCAACGCCGAAGACTATATACGCGCTGGACTTATCGTCATTGAAGCCTGGTTCGGGGGCTACTGAGGGAGTCCTGGACTAGGGGGTGTCCGGACAGCCGGACTATCATCATCCGCCGGACTCCAAGACTACGAAGATACAAGATTGAAGACACCGTCCCATGTCCGTATGGGACTTTCCTTGGCGTGGAAGGCAAGCTTGGCGATACGGATATGTAGATCTCCTACCATTGTAACCGACTCTGTGTAACCCTAGCCTCCTCCGGTGTCTATATAAACCGGAGGGCTTTAGTCCGTAGGACACAACATACATTACAACAGTCATACCATAGGCTAGCTTTAGGGTTTAGCCTCCTTGATCTCGTGGTAGATCCATTCTTGTACTACCCATATCATCAATATTAATCAAGCAGGACGTGGGGTTTTACCTTCATCAAGAGGGCCCGAACCTGGGTAAAACATCGTGTCCCTCATCTCCTGTTACCATCCGCCTAGACGCACAGTTCGGGACCCCCTACCCGAGATCCGCCGGTTTTGACACCGACAGAGCCCATTAAACAAAGGACCAACAATGCTTTTCATCAGCTATTTACATGACTACATTACTAAAAACAGGAGCAACAATCACTCACAGGTACAATGAACGGAGATGCTTTCGACCCGTGAGGTGAAGCTGCGACCATCAACGGTGATTTGGCAAGGAGGTAACCTGCCAGGGTCATGCCAGACATTTGATATGGTTTTGATCCCCTGTATGCACGGTCATCGGACAAAAAATACCAGGTGATATCCATCCAAGTTTGTTTTATTAGCACATATTGTTTTTGTCAAAGAGCAGTTTATCTTTGCCTTGGTCTGCAATATTGTTTATGCAGGACAATGTTCATTGCAAGAGCGATAATCGTGTCATGGATGTATAGCTCGCGCCACCATTATCATGCGCTAGCATCTGACCATGCCATGATGCTCGACGAATATATGTGCAAACCTCCATTTTTGCAGCCCAATTTACATCAATATGACGTAGTTGATTCGCCCGTCCGCGTGGCTTACCACGCCTGCGACTGCCTCACCCGTCCGCGCTGGCTTACAACGCCGCGGCTAGCTCATTTGTCTGCTCTCGTGGCCGATTCACCCGTGATTGATTTCAGCTTCACCGTGGTGATCACCAACTCCACGGTGGATAATTACTGGCCTGACGTATCATGTGAAATCCATCCAGTATATTTTTATATTACATATTGCTTTCTTTAAAAGAGCAATTACTCTGTCTTGCAAGTTATCCAATGTTGGACAAGTTGTCTATTGCAAAAGGGACTTATATCACTGAGTTATTGAATGACTCATACCAGTTTATATCACGGTCAAATATGGAGAATCTCAAGACAACTCGTCGAGTCGTCTTAAGACTCAGGGACTACAATGACATGACTCAGCGCAATTGGCCAGTTTCAGTGAATTCAAGAACTCCGGGTCATTGGACGGAAAGATAACCCGGTCTCGGGGACTGCTACCATATTGATGAAAATTTAAAGGCCGTCAGAAAGTTTCCGGCTTGCCGGTTTAAAATCTGGCTCAAGGGAAAAATGTCTCACGAAGCTTTGAAGCTCTCAATGTCCAGTTTAAAATTCCGGCTTTAAAAAAATCCATATCTTGCAAGTTCGAGTTCTCAGGAAAAATTAAAGGTTACCAAAGAGAATTTGCTGCCATGATGCGTGGTTCAAACATGGGCATCCTGCCTTATTGGCTTGTCATATTATTGATCACTTGGGGGCTTCCTGCTCACTGAGCATAGCTACCCTTTGTTCCGGCTTGTACGCCTTGATTGCAAATAAACTTGGGGGTTTTCTGCCCAAATTGAATTGTTACCAAAGAGAACTTGCTATAATGTGCAGTTCAAACATAGGTAACCTGCCTTGATGGCTTGTTAAAAATTACTTGGGGGCTTCCTGCTCATTGAGCATAGCTATGACTACCCTACTGATCTAGTTTGTCTGCCTTAATTGCAAATTACATGGGGGCTTCCTGCTCATTGAGCATATCTATGACTACCTCATTGGTCCGACTTATACGCCTGGATTGAAAAATTACTTGAGGGCTTCTTGTTTAATGGAACAGAGCTTTGGTTGTCCCTTGTAATAGGCTGGGACGCTAGTTGTATTCACCAAAATTCCGGGTTATCCTGCCTTTGTATGCTTGCCACTCCGACCAGGTAATACTGGGATGACTCGCCGTACTCTTGACAGTCAATCTTATAAAGACCCTGAACTTGTCAAAGTTAAAACGACGATTGGTCATGTGAGGCCCCGCTTACAAGTTTGAATAAAGGATTAACTCAGTGGTTGTGTGGCCCTTGAATAGCACTGGATGTTGAGGTTAGGCAGCCTATGAAAGCCTTGTTTTTTCTGATTTGCTATTTTCTATGAACATTGTTTGGGTTCATATCTTTGTACCATATTGGTATGTGGTTTAAAATTGATTCAGGCCATGTAGCCTTAATCCTCATGACTCATATTTGAGTATATCCGGAGTTTTGATAACCTGGCCTGGCTTTGGACAATAAGTCACCAGTGTGCTTTGATTATGTGCTTAGAGATTTTCACTCTAAGTATTTGGAATGTTACCCTTGCTACATATAGCATTGTAAGTCGACAGAATGAACTGATTTCACAGGCTATGTAGCCTTGATTGTATGACTCATCATTGAGCATCTTTGGGTTTGATAACCCGCCCTGATAGCAGACTTTAAGTCGCCTGGATGTTTTGCCTTGAGCAATCAAAATGATGATATTTCATGATTCCGGGTTGATACTTGCCCCGGATTATAATTATCAAGGCATCACCATGGTAGGGGTGTGTCGAAGCTTTCCCTCCATCGATCCACGCTCCACCGTTCCGTCAGTCCCATGGCTGATTGTCGGTGTCAAAACCGGCGGATCTCGGGTAGGGGGTCCCGAACTGTGCGTCTAGGCGGATGGTAACAGGAGACGAGGGACACGATGTTTTACCCAGGTTCGGGCCCTCTTGATGGAGGTAAAACCCTATGTCCTGCTTGACTAATATTAATGATATGGGTAGTACAAGAGTGGATCTACCACGAGATCAAGGAGGCTAAACCCTAAAGCTAGCCTATGGTATGATTGTTGTAATGTATGTTGTGTCCTACGGACTAAAGCCCTCCGGTTTATATAGACACCGGAGGAGGCTAGGGTTACACAGAGTCGGTTACAATGTTAGGAGATCTACATATCCGTATCGCCAAGCTTGCCTTCCACGCCAAGGAAAGTCCCATCCGGACATGGGACGGAGTCTTCAATCTTGTATCTTCGTAGTCTTGGAGTCCGGCGGATGATGATAGTCCGGCTGTCTGGACACCCCCTAGTCCAGGACTCCCTCAGTAGCCCCCGAACCAGGCTTCAATGACGATAAGTCCAGCGCGTATATAGTCTTCGGCGTTGCAGGGCGGGTTCTCCCTTCAAGTTCCACGTACCTGCCGAATAGTGTCCGGCTTTATCATAAATACTGTGTGTCTCGGCTTCTACGCCCAATAATGGCCTTTTTCCACGCGTCGCACGAATGCGAAAAGCCAGGGTGTCTTTTATGCTTCACCCCCTAGTCGTGCGATTCATCCGCCTACAAAAGAGGCAAAAATCCAGATCCAAACCACACCATCTTCCTCCCGCGAATACTTCATCGGAGCGCCCTTGACCTAGAAATACATTCCATCATGGACCGTCGACACGGCTCCTCTTCTCGCGCTCCCAGCCCACCGCCAGGGGATT
Organism: Triticum dicoccoides; assembly: GCF_002162155.2. NCBI lineage: Eukaryota > Viridiplantae > Streptophyta > Magnoliopsida > Poales > Poaceae > Triticum > Triticum dicoccoides. Next base: position 539,301,116 of record NC_041381.1, on the reverse strand, counting down.
GGAGGAGGTGCTCTGTTCCGCACAACGAGCTAGTGAAGCTCCAAGCGGGGGGATATCTCCCTCCGACCTTCATGGTCCCGGTTCGAGCCGGGCTGGTCACTTGTCAAGGTGGGAGGAAAGCGGAGGCTACCCCAAGACCCAATAAAGGGGAGAGAGTATGCTTCGTCCCTTATCTGATAAGGGGACTCGGATTCCCAATACATCTGTTCCTCCACGGGCTCCTGGAGTTCTACGGGCTCCATCTCCACCACCTCACGCCCGCCTCTGTCCTGCATATCGCGGGCTACGTAGCTCTTTGCGAGCTATTCCTGGGCATTGAGCCCCATTTTGCATTGTGGAAGAGGCTATTCTGCCTCGTACCCCGTTCTCACGAGGGGTCCATATATCAAGTGGGCGGCGCCGAAATATGGCGCATCGCCGGGACCGGATACCCATTACTCCCAAGAAGGCGTCCGAAGACTGGCCTTCAGAGTGGTTTTACATAGGAGACGCTCCGCTGCCGGACCCACTCCGGATTGGCCTCCCGGAGTTTAATGCTGCTCCTCTAAAGAAACGCCTCAGCTGGCGCCCATGGAGCCCCCGATTGGAGGAAGACAAGAGCGTCCATTACTTGATGGGCCGAATAAGATTACTGGCCCATTCTGGGTTGACCATGATTGGAGTCATGGCGACATGCATCATGCGGGGGGTACAACCATTGCAATACAGAGGCCACCCCATGTGGGATTTCAACGGGGAAGACGATGCCACCCGTCATGGCCGCGAAGGGCCGGATTCGACCGAGGATCTGGTGGAGATCATGTCCAGCCTGTACAAGGGGGAGAAGGAGGACTTCCTTCGAACGAACCCTTTGAATGGGTTTCCCATGAACAACCCTAGAGGATGGGTAAGCGAACACTTTCAAGGGCTCAACCCATGCTTTCGAAGTTTAGGCTTCTTACATTATGTCTTCGGCGCAGGATCTATGCTGGACTGTGGAGGACATGGTAAGTCCCGCTCCGCAACCCGAGGATCCAGAAAGATTCCTGGATCCGGCCTCCGAAGAGGATCCGGACATCAAGGTGGAGCTGATCGACGGGGTATTTCACCAGCTCAGCATGGATAATGCTTTGGTCGCCATTACGGCGGACTACCCCGGACTGTATCCGGCTTCCCAGGTGACTGTGACCGAGGTCCGAACACCATTATCTCTTCCTTTCCCATTTCTGACCTTCGCGAACGATGGTATTCTACAGGAAGCGCCTTTACAGCGGGAAGCCGAGCCCGCGGCGGCTGACCAACAAAGGTCAGTCCGGACAAGCAGGCGGAAAGGAGCGCGGCACAGACTGAAACGTCGCCGCAAAGGTATAACTTGTATTTGAATTTTCAGAGCAACGTTCCCAGGAAGCGTCTGAGTGCTCATGATCTTTATAGGAGAAAAAGCGCTCGCCGGACTGCGGGCGCGGAAGTTGCCGATCCAACCTACACCGGCCAGGCTCCAGCGCCCGGCCTGGAGGGGGAGGCAAGCGCAAGACGCGGGCCGGATCCTCCTCCAACGGAGGGCACCGACAGATTGTCCACCACCAAGTCTGAGGTGGAGAGCGCCATGAACCATAGGTGCCATCGGACAGTGTTTCGTGAAGCGTGCTTCTCCCCTGAGGCATTGGACGCCTTTAACGCAGGGGACGCGCACCTCCATGCCGCTCAAGATGGTTTTACTAGAGCCACGGAGCAGTATGTGAAAGACATACGGGTAAGGGAATTTTAATGGTTATATATACCAGTAGCCCCCGAGACTTAAAGTAGTTATATTAACTGATTTAAGGATCAATTAAAACGCAAGCTCTTACCGAGAAGAATGCACAGCTGTCTCAGGAGCTGCAAGAATGCAAGGCCCAACTTGAGGCCGTACTTGCTGCCGCAGGGGGAGACGCAGAGACCCCTCCTGGTAACACATTTTTGTTAATAAATATAAGCGTTGTGCGGCGTGCGCGCAAGTCTAATAGTGACATTGCAGGTGCCGCCGAACAAGATCCAGATAGGCAAGAATTACTACGCCAGCTAAAGGCCGGCGAGAGGGTGCTAAATAAGGTGCAGCAAGAAAGGAACAAGCTCCAGGATGCCCACGCCCAGCTCGGAGAAGAGCTGAAAGGTGTTCGGGCCGAGCTGTCCAGCTCCGTTAAGGAGACTGAGCGGCTTCTTCGCGGCATCTATAGTAAGTGCTTGAGCGGACTCCTTTGAAAAGAAGAGTTCGACGAGGAAGTTAATTGACAAATTATGTCTTGTAGGTATACTCACCGGTCGCCCCGCGGAGGAGATGCCCGTATCAACGGGTGATCAACTTCCCGAGCTGTTACAGCTGCTCGAACGAGTTCGGCAGGCAATGAGAGGCGTCGTCCAGGCTTTATGGCCAGCCCTCTCCCTACCCGATGGCCTTGGGGAGCTTGTGGAGAAGCTTCAGGGAGTGCGGCAGCGCTTCCGTTTATGGAAGATTTCGGCCTGCCGCCAAGGTGCCAGGGAGGCTTGGGCCATGGTGAATACGCGTTACAAGAAGGCGGATCCCAACCATATGGCCGAATTTGGACCGGTGGGGCCCGATGGGAAGGAGATCCCTGTGAGTTTAGTATACAGCCAAGTAGAGCTGGCTGCTAAATTTTCCCAACGGGACTGTAAGTTAGACAGCCTGTTAGACGGGATTGAGGAGGAATACAATCAGTAATTTTGACGATGTATGTTTTCCTTTAAAGTGACATGTGAAATGCCTTCTAGCCGGATTGTAGATCGTTTGTCCTTGCCGACCTTTTCACTTCAACCTCGGGACCCTAGAGTCCGGAGTGTGTCCGAATACCTTTTTGGTTAAGAAACAACCGGGTTATGCATGGAGACCAGGCGTAGGGGTCATTAGTGCTTTATCAGACAAGTGCCCAACTAGTTATGTTATATTACATGGTTAGTAAGAAACATCTTCTAGAGAGAATAGTTTCGTTAAGGGTTCCTTTCCTTGGGAGGCATGCCCTAAAGTGCATGTCCGGACTGCGAAAAAAGCAGAGAAAACATCTGGGGGCGGATAAATGAGTAGGTAAAAAGTCATATTTTAAGTCACCGACCGAATATTCCCTTAAGAACGGTAGCTTTCGGCTTCACCCAGTCTGAGGTACACATCCGGCTGACCTGGCAGTAACAATCGCAGAGGTGCTCCCTTTACCTCCTAGCTGAACAATCGGGAACGTAGGGGTAAGCACAGGAGCCAGGCAACCCAGCTTGGCCAAAACTTAAGTCATACCGATGCATATAATGGTGAGTAAAAGGTACATGTGGAAGCTTGACACATGTGCTGGGCATGAAACCCTTATAATTGAGCTTCTGTAAAAGAAGCCCCCAGGTATAATGAGTGCGGATGGCACATCAAGTGTATGCTAAAAATGCGAAAGTAGGCCCTTAGGGGCTTTTTAGTAAAAAGGTTATGAAAAGAGAAACAAAAGACAGCCGAAGTGTAAAAATTTGGACGGAGGAAGGGGACGAACTCTTAGTCCGGCGCTAGGCATAGAATCTTCTGAGGCGGGCTGCGTTCCATGGGTTCGGCTCGAGTCGGTTATCCGACGCATTTCGTAGACGGTATGCTCCGCCGGTCAGGACTTGATCGATAATGAAGGGGCCCTCCCATTTGGGCTTGAGCTTGTCCTTTTTCTTGTCCGGCAGGCGTAGAACTAGTTCACCAACGTTGTAAGTCTTGGTCCGTACTTCTCTGCTTTGATATCTTCGGGCCTGCTGCTGATAGAATGCGGAACGAGCCTTGGCGACGTCTCGTCTTCCTCCAATGTGTCCAAGCTGTCCTGCCGATCAAGCTCGGCCTCTCTTTCTTCGTACATGCGCACTCGAGGTGAGTCATGAATAATGTCGCAGGGCAAGACTGCCTCTGCGTCGTAGACCATAAAAAATGGTGTGAATCCGGTAGTGCGGTTAGGCGTTGTCCGCAGCCCCCAAAGTACGGAGTCGAGCTCCTCAACCCAGTGCGTGTCAGATTTAGTAAGTGACTGCACTAGTCTGGGTTTAATGCCGCTCATTATTAGAACATTTGCTCGTTCCACTTGACCGTTGGTTTGAGGGTGATAGATTGAAGCGTAGTCGAGCTTGATGCCCATATTTTTGCACCATGACTTAACCTCGTCGGCTGTGAAGTTCGTGCCATTGTCGGTGATGATGCTGTGGGGGACTCCATAGCGGTGTACTACCCCAGATATAAAGTCTATCACTGGTCCGGACTCTGCCGTTTTGACCGGTTTGGCCTCTATCCATTTGGTGAATTTATCCACCATGACCAATAGGTATCTTTGCTTGTGGGTTCCCCCTTTAAGGGGTCCAACCATATCAAGCCCCCAGACCGTGAACGGCCAGGTAATGGGTATAGTTTTGAGGGCGGTGGGCGGCATGTGGCTCTGATTAGCAAAGAGCTGACAACCAACGCATCTCTGGACTAAGTCCTGGGCATCTGCCCAGGCAGTCGGCCAATAAAATCCTGTACGGAATGCCTTTCCTACGAGGGCCCGGGCTGCTGCGTGGTGTCCGCCTAGTCCGGCATGAATTTCAGCCAGGAGGTTTCGCCCTTCCTCTTCGGAGATACACCTTTGAAGGACTCCGGTTGTACTTTTCTTATAAAGTTCTCCCTCATGGACCTTGTAGGCTTTCGATCGCCGGACTATGCAGCGGGCCTCGTTTTGGTCTTCGGGAAGTTCCTGCCTAAGCAAGTAGGCTAGGAATGGTTCTGTCCACGGGGCGATTACTGCCATTATGAAGTGGGCTGAAGGTGTTATGTCATCGGCTGAATCGCCGATTGGCGCGGTTTTTTCCGGTTTGTCACTTCTGGGCTCCTCTTCCCATAGTATGGATGGCTTGAAGAGCCGTTCCAGGAAGATATTTGGAGGGACAGCATCACGTTTCGCACCGATGCGTGCCAGTACATCGGCCGCTTGGTTATTATCTCGGGCTATGTGATGGAATTCGAGTCCTTCAAACCGAGCTGACATTTTTAGGACAGCGTTGCGATATGCTGCCATTTTTGGATCCTTGGCGTCAAAGTCTCCGTTTATTTGGGATATTGCAAGGTTTGAATCCCTGCGCACCTCTAGGCGTTGAATGCCCATGGAGACTGCCATCCGGAGACCATGTAACAAGGCCTCGTATTCGGCTGCGTTGTTGGAGTCCGTGTACATTATTTGAAGTACATACTGGACTGTGTCCCCGGTTGGGGACGTCAATACGACACCAGCCCCCAGTCCGGCCAACATTTTAGAGCCGTCGAAATGCATAGTCCAATTGGAGTATGCGCCGTACTCTTTAGGGAGTTCGGCTTCGGTCCATTCGGCGACAAAGTCAGCCAAAACTTGTGACTTTATAGCTCGCCGAGGTTTGTAAGTTATATCGAATGGTAAGAGCTCAATGGCCCATTTTGCAATCCTGCCCGTTGCGTCGCAGTTATTTATAATGTCATTGAGTGGTACTTCAGAGGCCACTGTTATCGAACACTCTTGAAAGTAGTGTCGGAGCTTCCGGGATGCCATGAACACCGCATACGCTATCTTCTGATAGTGTGGGTAACGGGACTTGCAGGGGGTTAACACAGTGGATACATAATACACTGGTTTTTGAAGAGGGAATTTGTGCCCTTCTGTCTCTCGTTCGACGATGAGTACCGCGCTTACAACTTGATGCGTTGCTACGATGTATAACAACATTGGTTCGCCCAGATTGGGCGCAGCCAGGACCGGATTTGTTGCCAATATAGCCTTTATTTCTTCGAGTCCGGCAGTGGCAGCATCCGTCCACTCGAAGTGTTCAGTGTGCCTGAGGAGGCGATAGAGGGGCAACGCCTTTTCTCCTAGACGGGAGATGAAGCGGCTTAGAGCTGCCATGCATCCTGTTAATTTTTGTATTTGTTTGAGGTCTTTTGGAATGTCCAACTGTGACAGAGCCCGGATTTTAGCTGGGTTTGCTTCGATTCCTCTACCGGATACGATGAAGCCCAGCAGCTTTCCGGCTGGTACGCCAAAAACACATTTTTCCGGATTCAGCTTGATGTCATATGCTCTGAGGTTGTCGAACGTGAGCCTCAAATCGTCTACTAGAGTTTCTACGTGTTTTGTTTTGACGACTACGTCGTCTACGTATGCCTCGACTGTTTTGCCGATCTGGGTAGCCAGACATGTTTGAATCATGTGCTGATATGTTGCGCCGGCGTTTTTAAGTCCGAAGGGCATCGTGTTGAAGCAGAATGGTCCATAAGGAGTAATGAATGCCGTTGCGGCTTGGTCTGCTTCCGCCGTCTTGATTTGATGGTAGCCAGAGTATGCGTCGAGGAAGAACAATGAATCGTGCCCTGCGGTAGCATCGATTTGGTCGATGCGGGGGAGAGGGAAGGGATCCTTCGGGCAAGCCTTATTGAGGTCTTTAAAATCGACATAGAGGCGCCAGGATTTGTCCTTCTTTGGTACCATTACCAGATTTGCTAGCCGATCTGGATGTTTGATATCTCTGATGAATCCGGCTTCCAATAGTTTGGCTAGCTCTTCTCCCATTGCCTGTCTTTTGGGTTCGGAAAATTGTCGAAGAGCCTGTTTGACTGGCTTAAATCCTTTTAGGATGTTTAGGCTGTGTTCTGCCAACCTGCGTGGGATTTCGGGCATATCGGAAGGATGCCAGGCGAAAATGTCCCAATTTTCCCAAAGGAATTCGCGCAGTGCGGCGTCTACTTCGGGATTCAATTGTGCCCCGATGGAGGCCGTCTTTGTTGGGTCCGTTGGATGGACTTGGAATTTTACTATTTCATCTGCTGGTTTGAAGGAGGTGGACTTGGATGTTTTATCGAGTATCACATCGTCCCTGTTCACCGTAGAGCGCAGCGCGGTGAGTTCTTCTGCTGCTAAGGCTTTGGATAGTGCCTCCAGGGCTAGTGCGGCTGTCTTGTTTTCGGCGCGGAGTGCTATGTCCGGATCACTAGCGAGAGTGATTATTCCGCCGGGCCCAGGCATTTTGAGCTTCATGTACCCGTAATGAGGTACTGCTTGAAAAATTGTGAATGCCTCTCATCCTAATATAGCGTGATATCCGCTGTTGAACGGGGCCACTTGGAACGTGACTTCTTCGGATCTGTAATTGTCCGTCGAGCCGAACACCACATCGAGTGTGATTTTTCCAGTGCAGCGCGCTTCCCGACTAGGGATTATTCCTCTGAAGGTTGTGCTACTTCGCTCAATACGGCTCCAATCGATTTCCATTTTTCGCAGAGTTTCCTCGTAAATGAGGTTTAATCCGTTGCCGCCATCCATGAGGACTTTTGTCAGTCGAAAGCCGTCCACTATGGGACTAAGCACCAGTGCGGCTGGTGCTCTGGCTGTTCGGAATTTAGGCTCGTCTCTGACGTTGAAGGTAATAGCTGTGTCGCTCCATGGATTTGCTATTGCTACTTGGTAGACTTCGGCGAGTTTGCGGATTGTTCGTTTTCGCATATTGTTTGATGCAAAGGTCTCGAAGACTGTTGATACCGTACCGGTATTGTTGGAGTGGTTTTTCGGGGCTAGAAGCTCCTCGCCACTTTTGGCCACCTGCCGTAATATCCAACATGCTCGAAGGCTATGTGTTGGGATGGCTCCCTCTGTACTATGAAGCTTACAGGGTCCATTGAGCCATCCCTCCAGTACGGTTCCGTGCCCCTTATTGGGTTTTTGCTTTTTCATTTTTGCATCTGGGGCCTGAGTGTGAGGCACCCTTTTGTTGCGGACTGGGGTTGGGGCCGGATTATCCCAAAATTGGTTTTCGGTTTTCCAGAAACTCTCCATCGCACAGTACTTTCGTACTATGGACGCCAGATCGATGAAGCGTGTAATTTTACGACGATCGATGGCGTTCAATATTCCCTTGTCCGTGCAATTATTGCAGAAGATTGAGATTGCGTTTTCCTCTCGGCAGTCCTTTATCCTATCCATAACCAGGAGGAATCTGGCCCAGTAGTGATGTACTGTTTCAGCGGGCTCTTGCCGTATTAGAGATAGGTCGCATATGTCTGGGCGGGTGGGTGGACTAAAATCCGGATCCCTGCCCATCTTGGGGCTTAAAGGCCGAGGAGTTTCCGAATTCGGAAGCTTGGGTTGCTGGACACGATCCAGCGAGTCCGGAGCGATGCATGGTTTTAAGTTCAATGCTCGATCGAAGTCCATCCCTCCGCGGAAATCTGGCATGGAGGGTTCGGGAATCCGGACGTGACTAGTTTTCAATATAGGCGAAGAGTTGCCGTATTGCTCCTCTACCACTGCGACGTGGTGGGTGGCCTGGGGAGAGTTAATCTCTCTCAGATCGGTTTTAAGCCCAATCTGATTGTAGTCTGTAGCGACTCCCAGGGCGGCGATGCAATCCAAGAGCTCGTTAACAGACGAGAGCTCTATTGGATCCAATTGTTCGGCAGATTTCGAGCTGACGCGAAGATTGCTTCTGACGACTTGAGAAGTCATTGTCGAAGCGGTGGCCGGACTGGCGGTCATAAGAAAACCACCTCGCCGGATAGTTTGGCCGGCGGCCAAGGCCCCTTTGGCGAAAACACCGTCTTTGAATACGGGTGGAGGCATCCTTCCTATCGGTGACGACACAGAGGAACTCTCAATGAAAGCACCAATGTCGGTGTCAAAACCGGCGGATCTCGGGTAGGGGGTCCCGAACTGTGCGTCTAGGCGGATGGTAACAGGAGACGAGGGACACGATGTTTTACCCAGGTTCGGGCCCTCTTGATGGAGGTAAAACCCTACGTCCTGCTTGATTAATATTGATGATATGGGTAGTACAAGAGTGGATCTACCACGAGATCAAGGAGGCTAAACCCTAAAGCTAGCCTATGGTATGATTGTTGTAATGTATGTTGTGTCCTACGGACTAAAGCCCTCCGGTTTATATAGACACCGGAGGAGGCTAGGGTTACACAAAGTCGGTTACAATGGTAGGAGATCTACATATCCGTATCGCCAAGCTTGCCTTCCACGCCAAGGAAAGTCCCATCCGGACATGGGACGGAGTCTTCAATCTTGTATCTTCGCAGTCTTGGAGTCCGGCGGATGATGATAGTCCGGCTGTCCGGACACCCCCTAGTCCAGGACTCCCTCACTGATGCTCGCCGAGCCCGCACCGAGACCACACCGAGCACCGAGCCGCTCTCAACACCAGCGTCACCCAGACGGCGCCCATCGGCGGGCCTCCCCGTCGTTCTCCATCGCCTGCCGCCAACGCTGCCACCAGCCTGGCGGGGAACGAGCAGCATGCCTCATTGTTGCACCCTTCCATGCGGCGAGATGGACGCATCACCACCCCATCGTTGACTCCGGCCAGTTCGTCGTCCCATGCTTGCCGCGGACTCGTGGGAACGCAGGCTGCGCTTCTCACAGCACGCGAGCTCCTGCGCTACCGCCCAGTCGATGACCTCTACGAGGAATGGTTGGACCGCATTGCCGAGCTCGTCAGCGCTGCCGGGGGCTCTCCTGCGCCGTCCCTCTCACTGCCTCGTCTGCCTCCTGCCGCGGACAACATGGCCCATGGAGCGCCTCCGCCACCTCCACGTCAAGACATCTCCCTAGCGCCAAGACGCGTGGCCCCGTGACGCGACCCACCGCGCAGGGCACCGATGCGTGAAGAAGGAAGCTGCCGCGAAGTCCCTCGGCTGCAAGAAGATGCTCCCGCGCTCCCAGCACCACCGCATCAAGACCGTGCACCGCCCGTGGTGGCATCACGCGAATACCAAGACCAAGCTCCGCACCACGATGGGCTCTAGTGACTACAGCAGGCTGCCGTGCCTTCACTCCTGAGCTGCATAGCGTCATCTGGCCCGGGAAGTTCAAGCCCGACCTGCCTCACGCTATGATGGCACCCCACACCCCGTAGAGTTCCTGCAGCTCTACGAGCTGAGCATCGAGGCGGCCAACAGTGACGAGAAGGTTATGGCAAACTGAGTCCCCATGGCCCTTAAAGATGGCGCGCGCTCGTGGCTCCTAAACCTGCTCGTGGGATCGATCTCCTCCTAGGGCGAGATGCGCAAGTGTTTTGTCGCCACCTTCCAGGGCACTCGTGACCGACCACCGGCCGCGGGCGACCCGCGGCGCATCAAGCAGCAACCTGGGGAAACCCTGCAGAAGTACATCCAGCTGTTCAACCTAGTTGACGGATGAGGCCATCATCTCTGCATTCTCTGACGGCGTCTGCGACGTCAAGATGAAGGAAGAGCTTGCCATCCACGAAGACATGTGCACGGCTGTCGGTGTACTAAAGTAGGGGTACCTTAGTATCCCAAACTTGTGCATGGGCAGTCGCAGCGCCCCGCGGCAAGGCTTGCCGGACGTCTGCCAAGATCCTCCGTAGCTCTCATTGGTGCCATTCAAGAACAAAGTGTTTTAACTGAGAAGACAAGACTCCGGCAAGAGGAGCTTGCCGAGAAGGACAAGGCCCCGACAAGAGGAGCTTGCCGGGAAGGCCTACCAAGGCATTTCAAGAAACTTGCCGCGACGCACCGCGCGTCCCGGCAAGACCCGGCGAGCGACAAGCTTCCGGACGCAACAAGACAACGACCGCGACAAGGCGCTTGCCTCGGCGAAGCCACCACTCTGTGCCTACGCTCCAGCGCATCCGTCGACGTGTCGCCGCAGGACCGTTCCAGGAGCACGTGGTGGGAAGCTGTGCAGCCAAGCGGTGCGAGGTGGCGAGTGGAGATGACGAGAAGGCCATCGTGGCAAGCGGTGGCGCCCCAAACGGTCGTTTTCTGCACTGTTTGGGCGACCGGACGGGCATTAAATGCCCTTGTCCCCTGCTGTCAGAGTTAGGTAGGATACGCTGTAGCAGCAGTTGTACCAGCCACCCTTTTTACTTTTTTACCCTTGCCTGCGTTGCCACCGGTCGGTGACCCCTTTAGCCTATAAAAGGAGGCCCATGCGCAACGTAGAAGGGGGTTCGACTCATTCGAAACTACAGCACGCTCACGCTCTCGAGCAAGAACACAATACAAACACCAAGCAGCAGTAGGAGTTTTATCTCTCCGGAGAGCTCCGAAGCTGGGTAAAATCCCTCGCATGCCTCGCCTCGATCTGCTCTTCGTGCGCCCTCCGCTCCCTGCCGGACCGAGAAGGGGCCCTGTCCCATAGGTGTTCGTTTCCCACGACATCTATGGCACGCCAGGTAGGGGGCGTCGAGGTTGTGCGAACCTGATCCGGTGCTCGCGCGCGCTACATCAACATCTTCATCGACATGCCACCGAAGAGGAAGGCTTCGGAGGTGGCCGCTCCGTCCACGTCGATCCCACCGCCACCGGAGCAAACGGGCGGTGGGGTAGACGCCGGCGCAAGAACAGGCGCCGATGGGGGAACTCACGTTGTCACCAGATCCATGGACAAGGCCCTGCAAGCTTCGGCGTCCGTACATGCACCGCACCCCTCTCAGGAGGTGCGGGACCGACAATGCCATGGTGCTCCTAGCACCGTGCTCGCGTTGGAACAAGGCCAAGCTGGTGGATCGCGGGACGCTCAAGGCCAACATGCGCGTCAACATGTTGGCATGAGCGCGGCACGGTCGCCTGGACGAGATGTTGCTCCTTCTAACACTGTTAGAAGTTTGAGCATATCCCGCTCCTCGCGTTGTTCGCCCCCGCCGCCGAAAACCCCAGAAGAAGCGTTAGCTCGAGCCCAACTGCTCCTAGACTACCCTCCAGCGCCGGACAAGATCGACGACTGGAGGATCACCATTCAGAGCCTCATCGGCTTCGCCAACGGCGACACTCCCCGGCAACCGAGCACATCGAAGCCGCGGCAAGACGCCCAGGCACGAGCCGGTGGCGACAAGACCGGTGGGGGTGCCACCACCGTGCACTCCCCGCCCCGAAGGCCAAGATCGCCGACTCACCGGGTCAACCTCGACACCGACTCCACGGCATCGTCAGGTCCACGAGTTTGTCGTGATTAGCGCCAAGTTCTTCAAGAACGGCAGCTAGAGGACGCTCGCACTCGAATCGAGCGTCGAAGAGAAGCACGGCGTCAATCAGAGCAGCGCGCTGGGCCCGCTATCGACATGCATGCGCCAGGGGAACCAGGCGACTTGCCGTACGCGGTAGGTTGCCCTGCGTTCACTCGTGAGCTGCGGCAAGTCCAGTGGCCCAGTACCAAGAACTTCAAGCCATATGTACCCGAGAAGTACGATGGTAGGATACATCCGTCGGAGTTCCTCAGCGTCTACACCATCGCGGTGCAGGCGGCCGGAGGGCGCGACGAGAAGATCCTCGCCAACTACTTCCCGCTGGTGCTCAAGCCCAACGTCAGATCGTGGCTCATGCACTTGCCGGACGACTCCATCTCCTCATGGGTGGACCTGTGCCATCAGTTTGTCGGCGCCTTCACAGGCGGCCACAAGCCCCATGGCCAGGAAAGCGATCTTCATCTGCTCGCCCAGAAGGAAGGAGAACCCCTGCGCAAGTACATACAGAGATTCAGCCAAGTGCAGCGCAACATCCCAGACGTCCACCCTGCCGCGGTCATCAGCGCGTTCCATCAGAACGTGCGAAACCGCAGGATGAGGGAGGAGATGGCGATGTGCAAGATTAGGGACGTCAGTGAGCTATATGCCCTGGCCGACAAATGTGCACGTGCTGAAGAGGGGAGGAAACTCCCCGGAGAGAATGCAGGAGCAGAAGGATCTGACAGTGAGGATGCCGCCCCGGCAAAGAAGAACCGGCGGCGGAACAATAGAAAGAGGAAAGCAAAAGATGTGCTAGTCGTCGAGCAGTCCGGCAACGGAGGTGGCGCCGAGAAGGCCAAAGCTGGTGACTCCAGTGAGGCTGTGGTGGCCGTCGACAAGCAGGACGGCTCCGGCAAGTAGTACTGCAAGATCCACCGCACCAAGGGCCATGATCTCCAGACCTGCAAGAAAGTCGACCAGCTTGTAGAACTACAGAAAGCTGAGTACGAGCGACGCGACAAAGAGAAGGCCCAGGAAGGTGGCGGAGGATCCAGCAAGAAGCGTCCCAGCCGGGGAGGGCGCCGCGGCAAGGCCAAGCAGCGGCAAGGAGACATGCCTCCCCGCGGCCGCGACAAGGACGAAGATGAAGACGAAGATGAAGAGATGGATGAGGATGAGGCCGACGAGCAGGAGTTTCAGAAGGCAACAGAGGTTTTGTGCGTCGACGGTGGTGCTTCTCTGCATACTTCGCACCGCCAGCTCAAACAGTGGGTGCGTGAAGTTAATGCAGCAGAACCATCAGTTGAGTCGCGCAAGCCTCTGAAGTGGTCCAGCACGCCCATCATCTTTGATGTTGAGGATCACCCTGATCGCATAACTGCAGTCGGGTGCTTGCCGATGTTGGTTTCGCCAACTATCCGCAACCTCAAGGTCACAAAGATGCTGGTTGATGGCGGGGCCGGCCTGAATCTGATCTCCTCCGCGGTACTCAAGAAGCTCCAGATCCCCGACAGCGAGCTCGAAGAGACTGGCACTTTCCAAGGAATCAACCCGGGAAGGAGCAAGCCGAAGGGGAAGATTACACTGCCAGTGACATTTGGCAGCGAGCTGAATTTCAGGACAGAGAGAGTCACCTTTGACGTCGCTGATTTCCCATTGCCCTACAATGGGATACTCGGCCGTCCAGCGCTCGCCAAGTTCATGGCAGCCTCTCACTACGCCTACAACGTGCTCAAGATGCCCGGTCCGATAAGTGTCATTTCTGTCCCCGGCGACAAGAAAGATGCCCTTATCTGTACCGACAAGATCTACCAGGAAGCAGCAGCCGCAGCAGAACGCAAACCACTTGCCGCTGAAGCTCCCGGGGGGAAGAAGAAGACCAAGTCCGGCAAGAGTAGCTCTGATGCCCACTCCAGCAAGCGCACCTCTTCGGAGTGCTGCGCTACCGTCGAGGACGCACCATCGAGCTCCACCGGCAAGTGCAAGAAGGCAAAAACAGCTTCACCATAGACCAAGAAAGTGGCCGCCAAGGAGGACGGCACTGGTGGTACCTTTACCATCAGTGCCACGCTTGACCCTAAATAGGAAAGCGTGCTCGTTGCTTTCTTGCGGGCGAATGTCGACCTATTTGCATGGCAACCATCTGATATCCCCGGTGTTCCTAGGAAAGTAATTGAGCACCACCTTGCCGTCTACCCTCATGCACGGCCCGTCAAGCAGAGAGTCAGGAAACAAGCAGTGGAGCGTCAAGAATTCATTGCAGAAGAGATCAAGGACAACGAGGAGCTGCTGACGAGGGCCGCCGAGACTCAAAACACCTTCAGGGCTACAGTGGAGCTCTGGACGGAGGGCCTCGTAATATTGCTGCAACCATCGACGAGGACCTGGCACAACTGGACTTGGCGGGCTTCGGGTACTCCTCCGACGAGAACCTCCAGCCCAGCGCCAAGCTTACTCTGTTCTTCAAGGGCGTGGTGACGGCTCTCCAGCAGCTCCGGGAAAGGATCCCAAAGCAGCTGGCTGATGAGTCGCGCGCAATCTGTGCCAGAGTCTTGGAGAAGGTGTTGGTGAAGGTGCTCTTCCGCAATTCGAACCTCAACCTCACCAACGTCCTCAAGAAGCTGCCGGCGGGTGCTGATCTTGCAGAGCTCAAAGCCCTTGTCGCACCCATTGCGGACAAGGTGAATGAAGTCAAGAGGGTTGACGGCGACCGCATAGATTAGGCCGCGTGTTCTCTCCTTTTTCTTGCCGCTGCTAGACATGTCACGGGAACAACCCATTAGAGCGTGACAAGTTATTATTGTAATATAACTTTATTCTGTGTAGTATCTGCTATGTTATTTCCTTTACTTGATTCCCTCCTTTGCATGTTTCTACCCTACGCTTTTAGGGAACTTGCCGGCGCAGGCACCCTTGCCGCGAGCGCTGAGTGCGGAACATCAGCAGCCTGCTGGCGGTGTTGCCTCCGGCAAGAAACCTTGTCGGAACTAGTCGCAGCACACTTACGTTGTCGAGCGGACTCGAAACAAGGCAAGGGCGCAACTAGCTACGAGTTGGTTCCTTCGCGCACAGGTTTTCCATACAAAGCACGGTCGTTCAGGGAAGATAACTTAAAAAATTTAAAACCGATTGTGCTCAAACTTTGGCAACTTAGCTTTTCCGTCGTCTGCGTCCCGGCAAGGCTATACTTCTTTGAACAACGCCTGGTCCACACCATTATCTTCTCCTTCCCCCCCCCCCTTGTGGTGGAAGAAGAAGACCAAGTCCGGCAAGAGTAGATCTGATGCCCACTCCGGCAAGCGCACCTCTTCGGAGTGCTGCGCTGCCGTCGAGAACGCACCATCGAGCTCCACCGGCAAGTGCAAGAAGGCAAAAACAGCTGCACCAGAGACCAAGAAAGTGGCCGCCAAGGAGGACGGCACTGGTGGTACCTTTACCATCAGTGCCACGCTTGACCCTAAATAGGAAAGTGCGCTTGTTGCTTTCCTGCGGGCGAATGTCAACGTATTTGCATGGCAACCGTCTGATATCCCCGGTGTTCCCAGGAAAGTAATTGAGCACCACCTTGCCGTCTGCCCTCATGCGCGGCCCGTCAAGCAGAGAGTCAGGAAACAAGCAGTGGAGCGTCAAGAATTCATTGCAGAAGAGATCAAGAAGTTGGAAGCATTCATGGCCTTGTCAGAGGAGTGCTCCATCCTACGTGGTTGGCCAATCCTGTAATCGTGCGCAAGACGAACAGGAAATGGAGGCTTTGTATTGACTTTACTGATGTTAATAGAGCTTGTCCCAAGGATCCATTTCCCTTGCCGCGCATTGACCAGATTGTCGACTCCACGGCAGGATGTGATTTGCTTTCATTTCTTGATGCATACTCAGGATATCATCAGATCTTCATGGCAGAAGAGGATGAAGAGAAAACCGCATTCATTACTCCATGTGGCACGTACTGCTTTGTACGGATGCCTTTCGGACTAAAGAATGCTGGTTCAACATTCGCAAGAGTAGTCAGTCATGCTTTTGAGCCATAGTTGCACAGAAATGTAGAAGCTTACATGGATGACATAGTGGTCAAGAGCAAGGACAAAGCAACTTTGATCCAGGATTTGGACGAGACCTTTGCAAATCTGCGCAAGATCAATCTCAACTTGAACCCCGAGAAGTGTGTGTTTGGAGTCCCCTCCGGCAAGCTTCTCGGGTTCTTTGTATCTCAGCGGGGGATTGAAGCCAATCCCGACAAGATCAAGGCCATTGAGCAGATCGAAGCACCGAAGCGCGTCAAGGATGTGCGAAGGCTTGCCGGCTGCGTTGCCGCTCTCAGCAGGTTCATCTCTAAGTCTGCTAAGCACGCCCTGCCATTTTTCAAAATTTTGAAAAAGGCAGGTCTAATGAAATGGACTCCGGAAGTGGAGGCTGCGCTGCAGGACTTGAAGAGATACCTGTCCTCCACTCCAATACTTGTCGCACCTAAGCCACAAGAGAAGTTGCTGCTATATCTAGCGGCAACCAATCAAGTGGTTAGTGCTGCGTTAGTAGTGGAAAGGGAGGCGGACGATGAGCCAGCGGCTGCGGCAAGTGAATCCGGCGACAAGCAGGGGGCTTCCCCGACAAGCTCTGGTCCCGACAAGGATAGATCTGTGCAGCCAGAGGAAGAGAAACAAAAGAAGATGGTGCAGCGCCCAGTTTATTTTGTCAGTTCCCTCCTGCAGGGGGCTAGATCAAGGTACTCTGGTGTGCAGAAGTTTCTTTTCGGCCTTCTCATGGCCTCAAGGAAGTTGCGCCATTACTTTCAAGCACATGAGATCACAGTTGTCACTCGCTTTCCGTTGAAGAGGATATTGCAGAATCCGGAAGCAACAAGCAGGATCGTCGAGTGGGCACTGGAATTGTCAAGCTTTGGCCTCAAGTTTGAGAGTACTTCAACTATCTAGAGCCGAGCATTGGCAGAATTTATAGCAGAATGGACGCCAACACCTGATGAAGAAATTCCGGAGACAAGAATCCCCGTCAAGGAGACAAGCAAAGAATGGATCATGTACTTTGATGGTGCCTTCTCGCTGCAAGGCACCGGTGCCGGCGTATTACTTGTCGCTCCCACCGGAGAGCACCTCAAGTACATGGTCCAGATGCACTTTCCCAAGGAGCAAGCAACAAACAATACCGCAGAGTATGAAGGCTTGCTTGCCGGACTCAGAATCGCTACAGACCTTGGGATCAAGAAGCTCATTGTCAGGGGTGACTCGCAACTTGTCGTCCGCCAAGTAAACAAAGATTATCAGAGTCCGTTGATGGAAGCTTACATTGACGAAGTGAGAAAGTTGGAAGAGCATTTTGACGACCTGCAGATGGAACACGTTCCGAGAGCTCAGAACGACATTGCAGACGGCCTGTCAAAGTGCGCCGCACTCAAATTACCTATGGAACCAGGAATTTTTGTGCTCAAGCTGACTCAACCATCTGTAACACCATCAACTGGACAGAGCAAGAAGAGGAAATTAATTTCTGGTGACTACTTTCCGGCAGAGCTCCCCGAAGCCACCGCCAAGAAGGTCCCCAAAATCAACACACAGAGTGCTGAGGGGCAGTCTGCTCCGACAAACCCTAGGGTTGGTTTCGTTGAAGCAGACGCCCCCGACAAGTTTTGCTCCGGTAAGCTTGCCGGGGAGCATCACGCTCCGGCAGAACTGCAGATCCTTGCCGTGGAAGCAGATGTTCCCGCAGCAGCATTTGCGCCTTCAGTCCTTGTTGTCGAGCCGCAGGCTCCGGCATGGGCGCAGCAGATTGTCCGTTTCCTTCAGACAGGAGAACTTCCCGAAGAGCAAGAAGAAGCGGAGAGAGTAGCCCGGCAATCAAGTATGTACCAGTTTGTCGATGACATACTGTACAGAAGAAGATTCAACGGAGTAAAATTGAAGTGCATTTCCCGGGAAGAAGGACAGGAGCTGTTGGCGGAGATACATGGAGGCATATGTGGTCACCACATTGGCGCGAGAGCACTTGCTGGCAAAGCCTTCCGGCAAGGTTTCTTTTGGCCGATAGCCCTCCAGGATGCAACTGCACAAGTAACCAAGTGTGAAGCGTGCCAGTTCCACTCCAAGCAGATACATCAACCAGCTCAAGCTCTCCAAACGATCCCTTTATCCTGGCCATTTTCGATCTGGGGGCTCGACATCCTCGGCCCCTTTCCCCGAGCTGTCGGGGGCTTTGAGTACTTGTACGTGGCAATCGACAAGTTCACAAAGTGGCCGGAAGTGGAAGCAGTGAGGAAGGTGACAACACAGTTAGCAGTCAAGTTCTTCAGGTCGATTGTCTGCCGTTTCGGAGTCCCTAACAGGATCATCACCGACAATGGCACACAATTCACGAGTCGCACCTTCATGCAGTACGTCCAAGATCTTGGCGCCAAGATCTGCTTCGCTTCTGTTTCTCACCCGAGAAGCAACGGTCAAGCGGAGAGGGACAATGCTGAAGTGCTGCGCGGGCTCAAGACCAGAACTTTCGACAGGCTGTACAAGTGCGGAAGAAATTGGATCGAGGAGCTGCCAATGGTTCTTTGGTCGATCAGGACGACGCCAAATCGAGCCACTGGCCAGACACCTTTTGCTCTAGTCTATGGAGCAGAGGCAGTTCTCCCCACGGAACTCGTATATGGATCGCCTCGAGTGCTCGCTTATGATGAGCTTGAGCAAGAGTAGCTGCGGCAAGATGACGCGCTGGTCCTTGAGGAAGATCGTCTTCAGGCTGCTGTACGAGCTGCTCGCTACCAGCAAGCTTTGCGTCGCTACCACAGCCGCAAAGTTAATGCCAGAAGCTTCGAGGAAGGCGACCTTGTTCTTCGGCGCGTTCAATCCGCCAAGAATTCCAACAAGCTGACGCCGAAGTGGGAAGGCCCTTATCGGGTGAAGTGAGTCACTAGGCCTGGCGGTGTCCGCCTTGAGACCGAAGATGGCATTCCGGTGAGCAACTCCTGGAACATAGAGCATCTTTGTAAGTTTTACCCCTAAGGCGTGTTTGCCGGAACCCGCTGTCCCGGCAACCACCTTTTGTACAAGCCTTGCCGCTGTTGCATGTAACCCTTTGTACAAAGCCGGGCGCAGATCCCGCGCATAAATAAAGATCATATGCTCTGCAAATGTTGTCAAAGTTCATGCTTTCTTTCTTTTGCATGCATTATCTGACACTTTGTGCAGCACTTGCCCCCGGTAAGCAATAACGAGCCATAAGGCTCCATATCTTTATTTTCTCTTCTTTCTTTTTCTTAAAAAGAAGGCTCCATATCTGAGAGCGGCAACGCAGCCGGCAAGCCTTCGCACATCCTTGACGCGCTTCGGTGCTTCGATCTGCTCAATGGCCTTGATCTTGTCGGGATTGGCTTCAATCCCCCGCTGAGATACAAAGAACCCGAGAAGCTTGCCGGAGGGGACTCCAAACACACACTTCTCGGGGTTCAAGTTGAGATTGATCTTGCGCAGATTTGCAAAGGTCTCGTCCAAATCCTGGATCAAAGTTGCTTTGTCCTTGCTCTTGACCACTATGTCATCCATGTAAGCTTCTACATTTCTGTGCAACTATGGCTCAAAAGCATGACTGACTACTCTTGCGAATGTTGAACCAGCATTCTTTAGTCCGAAAGGCATCCGTACAAAGCAGTACGTGCCACATGGAGTAATGAATGCGGTTTTCTCTTCATCCTCTTCTGCCATGAAGATCTGATGATATCCTGAGTATGCATCAAGAAATGAAAGCAAATCACATCCTGCCGTGGAGTCGACAATCTGGTCAATGCGCGGCAAGGGAAATGGATCCTTGGGACAAGCTCTATTAACATCAGTAAAGTCAATACAAAGCCTCCATTTCCCGTTCGCCTTGCGCACGACTACAGGATTGGCCAACCACGTAGGATGGAGCACTCCTCTGACAAGGCCATGAATTCTTCCAACTTCTTGATCTCTTCTGCAATGAATTCTTGACGCTCCACTGCTTGTTTCCTGACTCTCTGCTTGACGGGCCACGCATGAGGGCAGACGGCAAGGTGGTGCTCAATTACTTTCCTGGGAACACCGGGGATATCAGACGGTTGCCATGCAAATACGTTGACATTCGCCCGCAGGAAAGCAACAAGCGCACTTTCCTATTTAGGGTCAAGCGTGGCACTGATGGTAAAGGTACCACCAGTGCCGTCCTCCTTGGCGGCCACTTTCTTGGTCTCTGGTGCAGCTGTTTTTGCCTTCTTGCACTTGCCGGTGGAGCTCGATGGTGCGTTCTCGACGGCAGCGCAGCACTCCGAAGAGGTGCGCTTGCCGGAGTGGGCATCAGAGCTACTCTTGCCGGACTTGGTCTTCTTCTTCCACCACAAGGGGGGGGGGGGAAGGAGAAGATAATGGTGTGGACCAGGCGTCGTTCAAAGAAGTATAGCCTTGCCGGGACGCAGACGACGGAAAAGCTAAGTTGCCAAAGTTTGAGCACAATCAGTTTTAAATTTTTTAAGTTATCTTCCCTGAACGACCGTGCTTTGTATGGAAAACCTGTGCGCGAAGGAACCAACTCGTAGCTAGTTGCGCCCTTGCCTTGTTTCGAGTCCTCTCAACAACGTAAGTGTGCTGCGACTAGTTCCGACAAGGTTTCTTGCCGGAGGCAACACCGCCAGCAGGCTGCTGATGTTCCGCACTCAGCGCTCGCGGCAAGGGTGCCTGCGCCGGCAAGTTCCCTAAAAGCGTAGGGTAGAAACATGCAAAGGAGGGAATCAAGTAAAGGAAATAACATAGCAGATACTACACAGAATAAAGTTATATTACAATAATAACTTGTCGCGCTCTAATGGGTTGTTCCCGTGACATGTCTAGCAGCGGCAAGAAAAAGGAGAGAACACGCGGCCTAATCTACGCGGTCGCCGTCAACCCTCTTGACTTCATTCACCTTGTCCACAATGGGTGCGACAAGGGCTTTGAGCTCTGCAAGATCAGCACCCTCCGGCAGCTTCTTGAGGACGTTGGTGAGGTTGAGGTTCGGATTGCGGAAGAGCACCTTCACCAACACCTTCTCCAAGACTCTGGCGCAGATTGCGCGCGACTCATCAGCCAGCTGCTTTGGGATCCTTTCCCGGAGCTGCTGGAGAGCCGTCACCACGCCCTTGAAGAACAGAGTAAGCTTGGCGCTGGGCTGGAGGTTCTCATCGGAGGAGTACCCGAAGCCCGCCAAGTCCAGTTGCGCTAGCTCCTCATCGATGGTTGCAGCAATATTGATGAGGCCCTCAGTCCAGAGCTCCACCATAGCCCTGAAGGTGTTTTGAGTCTCGGCGGCCCTCGTCAGCAGCTCCTCGTTGTCCTTGATCTCTTTCTTCAAGTCATCCTCTCGCTTCTTGGCGCCGTCCAGCGTCTCAGTCAACGTGACCAGCTTCAGCTCCAGATCAGCATTTGAGTCCTTGACGGCGTTCAGTTCCTTGACCTTATCGGCGAGTTGAACTTGCAGATCGCCATGAGCGAGGGCATCCTTCTCACGTTCGCGCTGGAGTGCGGCAAGCTCCTCATCCTTCCCTTTCAAATCAGCCTCTAGCTGCGTCATCTTCACCTCCAATTCCTGCTTGGCGGCCTCGGTAGCTGCGGCAGCATCCTTCGCTTCCTTGAGCGCCCCGCCAAGTGATTGCTCGCGTGCGGCGAGCTCCTCCTCGTAGCTGTCCAGATTGACTTTCCGCTGTGTCAGTTCACCTTCCCGGGGGGACAGCTCTTCAGCAGCAAGCCTCTGTTGCTCCTCAGCTTCTGCCTTTTCGAGGATGAAGGCCTTCCGCACCTCGACAAGCTGCGCCCTCTCCTCCGCAATGGACTGGAGGGCCTCTTGGTTGCGGCTCTGGAGCTCCTCTGCATGCTTCTCTATGTCAACTCCCGCCTGCGCAACAAGTGCTTGCCGGGACTCCAGTTTCGCTTGTCGGGCGCGGTAGAGCGACACCAACTTCCGGAGCAGCTGCTCCTCTTCGGACTCGCCGCTGCTGCTGCTTGGCGCGTCAACCACTGTCAGCCCAGTAGAGGCGAGTACTTCTCCATCAAATTCCTCTCCTTCGACCGGCGCCCTGGAGCTCGATGCCCAGGGAAGCCTGATGAAGACACCCTCGCCGGCCTTCAAGTAGGCGCCGGGCTGGGGCTCTTCAGAGCCCGGTGCGACATCATCCGTGGAGGGGTCGGTGGTCGGTGTAGCGCCTTGCGCTCCTGCGCCCTCCGGGTCGTCAGTGTGATCGTCGGACCCCTTGCCAGCTCCTGCGCCAGCAGCCTTGGCGGCCTCTTCGCCGGCGGGTTCGTCAGCGCCGGCCTCTTCCTCGGTGGCGGCGGCATCATCAGTGTTGCCGCGTGCATCCTCCTCGCCGGTGGCCTGAGTCTCCATTGGATCTGTGGAAGGAGGATCTGAAGACAGGAAGAGGAAGAAAAAGTCAAGCAAATATCCAAAAAGAAGATCAGAAGAAGAAAAGCCCAAGGGAAATTTCCGACAAGGAGGGTTACCTGTGCTGGGCTCTGTGATCATGGGCTCCACCACCGAAGGATCGCTGGTCCCATCCCTCGCCGGGGAACTGCCCCTTGCCGGGGACCGCTCCCTTGCCGGAGAGTGCTCCCTTGCCGGAGAATCGCCCCTTGGCGGCATAGTTGAAGCAGATTGCACCTCCGGAGCGGCTTCTGGTTGCTCCTGATGGGCCTGTTCTACTCGTACACAAGCAAGACAACAATCAAGATATCAGCAAAGAAAGAGCACCCATGCGCGCCCCACAACGGGAAGTGAACAAATACTTACACTGGGGGCTGCTTCGAGGAGAGGTTGCCGGGTCCGTCAAGGTGGTCTCGGACGCGTCCTCTACCATCACAGCAGGATCGTCCTCGACGATAACCACGGGGACCTTGGCCCTCTTCGCCGCTCTCTCGGACAGTCTCCTGAAATGGAACGAGGTTCAGAGGGAAGCAGATCAGATACAAGACAAGAAACAACAAAGATCGAAGAAATACAAATACAACAAGGAGAAAGTCTTACTCCTCCTCCTCTTCTTCCTCCTCGCCGGAGCTCAGCGCAGAGAGGTCGAAGTCCGGTACTCTTTCAGCGTGACGAGGCGGAGGAGTGGGCTCCCTTGGATGCTTGGCGGGAGCTGCGGCAGGATCAGGTGTGGTGGCTCGGGAAGACCCCGCCCCAGTTGCCGGCACGGACTGAGATGCTCCCGCGGCGACGGTGCTTGCCACGGTGGAGCGTGTCCCACAGCGTTGCGGCTGTTGGCCTGCCTGCCGCCCTGCTGTGTCTCCAGTCCTACGGAGGCGCCTTCTTGGTTGAGCTGGGGGCTGCGCTGGGGGCTCCGCCCGCGGCAAGCTGCTCGAAGACGGCTTGCCGCTCGCGCCCTCGGCGGGCTCGCTTGCTTCGGCTTCGGGCTCTCCTTCGCCAACGACCTCCCCGCGAAGGTCCTCTCGATCGGCAAGGCTTGCCGCCTCACCCGCCTCTGCCTCCTCCAACGTGAAACCGAACTCGCCCACGGCGGCGGCGGCCGCCGCCTCTTCAGCCCTGGTAGCGATGTACCGCATCTCATCATCGGTGGTGTCGCAGGTGAGGAGCCTCTGCTCGTCGGCACGGACTACTACCTCCACCAAGCCGTCGAAGAATTGCCGCACGATGTCATCGGAGGGCTCCCGCCAAGTCGGGATAATCCCGTGCGAGTCGCACTCCGGCATCATTGCGCGGATGCGATCAAGCTGGGAGTTGTTGCACAGCGGGATGACGCCTTGCGGCAGCCTGAACCACTCTGGATGGTTGGCGTCGTGCTTGAACAGCTCCTTCAGCATCCCATCCAACTCCAAGACAGTGAAGTTGAAATTGAGGCCTGGCCGCAGCCTCATGATATCCGCCGGGCCGCCAAACAGCCAGGCGGGCCTCCCCCTCTCCTGCAGGGGGGCGATGCGGCGGCGAAGAAAGTCCGCGCCAACGGCCCCTACAGTGAGCTCGGCAAGCCTGAGCCGCAGGATCCGGGTGGTGGCGATCTTCAACTTGGCATCGTCCGTCCCCAGAGCGCTCCAGTCGCCGCCGCGCACTACTCAGGTCTGGCGCAAATTGGTGAATGGCTGCGGATCTGCGTCAACAATCCAACACCATTCAGCCCTCCACTCATCCCATTTGCTGCGGAGCTCCCCCTCCAGATAGACCTCCTTCTTGCCGACCCTCGAGATCCAGGCGATCCCGCCCGACAAGGGCTCTCCTTTCTCGACCCGGGGGATGAAATAGTGGTGGAAAAGAGCAACGTTGGGGTGGATTCCGACGAA
This sequence comes from Triticum dicoccoides, assembly GCF_002162155.2. NCBI lineage: Eukaryota > Viridiplantae > Streptophyta > Magnoliopsida > Poales > Poaceae > Triticum > Triticum dicoccoides. Next base: position 539,276,898 of record NC_041381.1, on the reverse strand, counting down.
GTTCTCGCAAAGATGCGCGAAAACCGCCATTGTCAGAACGGCGTTGGGGGTGAAATCAAGGAGATGGAGCCCGTATGTGTTCATGACGTCGCAGAAGAAATCGGAAAAGGGCGGGCAGAGCCCGTAGTAGAAGAACAATGGGAAGAAGTAGTACCCTTTTGGGCACCGCTTCGAAGTAGAAGCTTCAGTGGAGAGTACCTGCGGACGCGGATGCGCCCGCGTCTCCGTCGACCAGAAGAGATAGAACT
>NC_041381.1:539270067-539276378 GCF_002162155.2 Triticum dicoccoides | reverse complement strand
TCGTTCCTTGCGCAGTGCCTCAAGCCGCAGCGCCTCGGCCGACTTCGCACTCTTTCCGGTCTTCGGAGCCATGGCGGAAGCAGTGGCGGAGAGCGGCGGCGACGGGCGGCAGCGACGGGCGGCGGAGCGCTGCTCTCTTTTGGCTTGGCAAGCGGAGGGGAGCGGCGGAGCTTTCTGAGGAAGGAACCGCAAGTGGCGAAGGTGGGGGAACGTCCCCTGTTTCCCCTGCTTATAAAGAGGAGAGGTGAACGTTACGCCTTTTTCGATTAAAGAATCACCCACGATCTCTCCCACGACGCCGCATTCGACGCGTGCCGTTACGGGAGGGCGCGGTGGATACGGAGTTAGATTTGGTATGGACCCAGGCCGCGTGTGCCCGTGCCCTGTTTTGGGCCTGGCCCAATAGCGCTTGGCACCGTGTGTGGCCCAGGCCCGGGGGCTCCTGTCGGTGTACTAAAGTAGGGGTACCTTAGTATCCCGAACTTGTGCACGGGCAGTCGCAGCGCCCCGCGGCAAGGCTTGCCGGACGTCCGCCAAGATCCTCCGTAGCTCTCATTGGTGCCATTCAAGAACAAAGTGTTTTAACTGAGAGGACAAGACTCCGGCAAGAGGAGCTTGCCGAGAAGGACAAGGCCCCGACAAGAGGAGCTTGCCGGGAAGGCCTACCAAGGCATTTCAAGAAACTTGCCGCGACGCGCCGCGCGTCCCGGCAAGACCCGGCGAGCGACAAGCTTTCGGACGCGACAAGACAACGACCGCGACAAGGCGCTTGCCGCGGCGAAGCCACCACTCTGTGCCTACGCTCCAGCGCATCCATCGACGTGTCGCCGCAGGACCGTTCTAGGAGCACGTGGCGGGAAGCTATGCAGCCAAGCGGTGCGAGGTGGCGAGTGGAGATGACGAGAAGGCCATCGTGGCAAGCGGTGGCGCCCCAAACGGTCGTTTTCTGCACTGTTTGGACGACCGGACGGACATTAAATGCCCTTGTCCCCTGCCGTCAGAGTTAGGTAGGATACGCTGTAGCAGCAGTTGTACCAGCCATCCTTTTTACATTTGTACCCTTGCCTGCGTTGCCACCGGTCGGTGACCCCTTTAGCCCTGCCCCATAGGTGTTCGTTTCCCATGACAACGGCCTTGGGGTTGTTCAACCTAGCGACCAAGTGAGCGAGAGCTGAAGAAGGGCGCCTCTCCCTCATCGAGCTCCCAGCTGCAAACCCAGAAGACAAGAAGGCCAAGGTCAAGGACGTGAAACGCATGGGAGCAGCCCTGCTCGCGGATGAGCCGAAGGTGAAGCCCGACCGCAACCACCCGGAGTCATCCAAGGGCAGCCGCCCGTTCTCTGCCTTCCACTACGTGCACAACCACAACACCAGTGATTGTCAGGAGCTCAGGGCCATCGGTGATGGGCGCTTTGGTCGACGCCCCGAGCACAAAGACCAAAGGCTACGGCCGTGGAGGAGGCCGAACAGGAGGACGCTGGGACGATAGTGGCCCTCGCCAGGAGAGGCGCGATCAGCCTCGAGAGGACCGCTGGCATGACCAGCCTCGCGAGGGCGCCTGGAGGGACCATCCTCGTGAGGACCGCCCTCGGGGAAAGGCTGGCCTTCCTCCTCTGCGACCACCACCTAGAAGGAACGACGACCAGGACGAGGGGGCTGGGGGCTTCCAGGAGCCTGACGCCATCGCCTGCATCTTGGGCGGTGCACAGGCCCCAGCCTCTCAGCGCCTCTTCAAGCAGTTCGCCTGAGAAGTGAACGCGGCTCTCTCCAGGCGCGAGGCCACGCGCCTAGACAGGTGGTCCAAGTGCGCCATCACCTTCAGCTCGGCGGACCACCTCAAGTGCACGGCAACAGCCGGCGCCCTCCCGATGCTCTGCTCTCCCATCAGCAGCAAAGTCCAAGTCACCAAGACCCTCATCAATGGCGGGGTAGGGCTCAATGTCCTCTCCGTCGACGCATTCGACCGCCTCCAAGTGTCGTATGAATCAGCTGCAGCCTACCAAGCCCTTCTCAGGAGTGACCGATGGCTCCACCACCCCGATAGGGCAGATCCGCCTCCCTGTCACCTTTGTCAAGCGCTACAACTACCAAACCAAGCTCATCGACTTCGACGTCACCCACATTCGTCTTCCCTACAACACCATCCTTGGGTATCTAGCCCTGGCCAAGTTCATGGCAGTGACTCACCACGGCTACAACATCCTCAAGATGTCAGGAAGCTGCGGCATCATCACGTCGCCTGTGAAGAGAAGGACGCGGTTTGCTCTCTCGAGCGCGCCTACCAAGCTATTGCAGTCTAGGATCCAGACAATGAAGGCACCATCTACCCTCCTCAGGCCGTCCCCAAGAAGAAGAATTTGCTGTTGCGCCAAGGGCCTCGGAGAGCAACGTCACCACCTCAGGACCTCCGCCCGGCGCCTGCTCAGGCTAGGCTCGGGGGCTCTCTTCTGCAGGGCCTCAGATCTAGCCAACGTCACGAGGGAGGCGCTCGGGCACCATGTGGAGGCGTGCTTCGCCGCACGTCTCCCTCACGAGGGCGCAAGGCATGGGGTGCCTGGCGCTCAAGAGTTCATACCAACGCAACCAAGGAACTTCAGGAAGCGAGAGTCATTCGTGGTGACTGCCGCCCACCACCTGGTGTAGCTGCATGCCCTGGCGAGGACAGCGAGTTGTGCGCCTGCATCGACTACCTCGGACTCAACAGGGCCGCGTCTCAGGAGCGGTACTGGCCATCACGCGTTCGTCGGTGTGAGGGCCCCCTTCACAGCTACGTTTGCATGCCTTACGGCCTGCCGAACGCGGCTGTCACCTACCACCGGCTCATGCAGGGCACCCTGGCGGCTCACGAGGCCAGGCGCCAGGTGGTCCTAAGGGAGGAGAATCTGGAACCTCTGAGGTCTCCCGGGAACCGGCCACCGGACAACACCTAAGGAGCAACTTCTTCAGCGTGCGCCTTAACCTGCTTCAACATCTCTTCAGTGACTGTGCTAGGTGACATTTTCCAGTTTATTCAGTTGGGAGTGCCCCTCGTGCTCCATTATTCCTAGGTCATGTGGGCCTGTCCCTGCGACATGTATCTTCCCGAATCTTTAGCATGCCTTGTTGGGGGCGCCCCTCGGGCTGCATCATCCCCAGGCCACACGGGTCCGTCCCAGTGGCATGTAACGTTCTAGCATTTACCTGAACTAGCATTACTTGCCCTTCCTGAGATGATCTTATGCCTGCCTAATTATACCTCATGGCATCCCGTGTTGCTGCCCAATCTTCTGCTCGTCCCGCAACAAGGACTCTACATGCTGTCATGGTGCTTGTGCTCGGGTCTGTCCCTAAAACACCCATAAACCCTAGAGATTGAGCTCTGGCTTGCAGCCCGCTCCGTGCACGTCACCTCACTAGATCCTCAGTGCCTTCATCCTCTTGTGAGACGCTCAGCGGCAAGGCAGCCAACATGGTTGCGAGCAGTATCTCCCTCACCATGACCTGCGGGAATCTCCGGAGCTAAACTACGGGTGGCCCCGCCAGCTCCCTCCTTTTCCTTGTGCAATTCGCTTGCACGTGAAAGGGGGGCTCCTGAGCATCGCGTCTCAGGAGCTCTTACTAACTCTCAAGCCCTCACGCCCTGGCCTTGACCACGGCATCGCGACCTGGCATACCAGCAGCGGCTGAGTCCTGCTCGAGGGTCGGCACCCGAGGACACAGAGCACCCTAAAGAGCATGGAAAGAGGAGGAAGCTGGTGCAAGCCTAACCTAGTAGTACCACCGCCGCAGACGCGCGAACCAGACGCGACACACGGAATTGACCCAAGATCACTAAGATAAGTCGTGCATTCGAGTCAGCCGGCGCTATTACACACGATGTTTAGCCTTCGTTGCCTTGCTTCGGCAATGCTACCCTCCTTTTCGGCCTCAGGGAGCAGCTTGCACGCCAAGGGGGGCCTCTTGAGCATCGCACCTCAGGGGCTCTTACCGAACCTCGGGCCGCTCACCTCCTGGCCTTGACCACGACATCGCGACCTGGCATACCAGCGATGGCTAAAGCTTTCCTGGGGACTGGTCCTGCCGGTGTTGAGCGCTAAGCTACTGCGAGAATGAAAGGGGGGAGCCGAGGCAAGATGCGCATCTGTAAAATTCACCACCTTCACCAATGCTCTTCTGCTTGGGTAACCTCGCCTCCCTTTCGGCCTTAGGGTAGCTACTTCCTCGCTAAAGGGGACCCCCCGAGCATCGCGCCTCGGGAGGTCTTACCGGACCTCGGGCCGCTCACCTCCTGGCCTTGACCACAACATCATGACCTGGCATACAAGCGATGACAGCCTACCCGGGGACTGGGACCTGTCAGCGTAGAGCACCAGGCTACCGCAAGGGACGCAAAGGGGAGACTAGCTGAAGCGGAATACGCGACCACAACATTGGATAAAGGACCATATTACATTGAGCCAAAAGCACTACTAGTTCTTTACACACCCCCATGGGGTTCGTCTCGATTCCTTGCAGGGAACAAAAGAAAGAGGAAGCCCTAGCTATGGTCGCCGGCACCATCATCAACAGTGGGCCCCTGGGGGTGGACACCAACCCCATCCAGATCATCGACGACGGTGGGAGGATGCCACCGGCGCGCTTCGGGCACATCGGGAGTTCGGGGGCACGTAGCTGTTGTCACTCGTCTCCGGAGTCCTATCTATGAGAATTGCTGGACTCCCAGGAGTCGCCACTACTGTGGGGGAGCTGCTGGCAGGACCAAGGGCGGGTTCAACGCTTGCCGCTCCACCACCCTGGCAGGACCAAGCTGCTGGCAGAATTAAAATAATTGAATGAAAAGAACTTAGAAGGAAGGGTTGAAAGGAGTTGTCGAGAAAATCAACAACGAAAGAATAAGCTTGTTGTGGTCTTATAGGTAACATCTCAATATCATAAGGTGATAACCGGCCATAGACGGAAATGATTGGATAGCTTAGAAGAACGAAGAAATGCAAAACTCCATTTCAAAAGAATACAGAGAATTAATTGCACTTCGAGACGCGAGAAGAAAAGATACTTGAACTCCTCCAACAAGAATCTTGATGAATTCTTGAAGAACGAATTAAATCATGAAGAACCACCATGAAGAACTCCGGTGAGAAAAGGATGATGAGATAGAAATGAAGGATTAAAGAATAAGATGAGCCTTGCGATGATTTAGATGGAGGTTCCGACGAAATGGCTGAGGAAATTTGAACTCCGGAAAAGAAAAGATGAAAATACTTGGAACTAGAATTTATTCATCAAGAACAAACTCCGAAGAAAAGGCATTACTCACTTGGAAGAAATAAGAATAAGATTTATTGTATGCTTATCCTTCATCAAATTAAATTGATGATAAGCAATGGATTATGCATGCTACTTATTCTTCTTGAAAAGGATTGAGAAGTGACATATCGCAAACTTGAGAAGGTCTTCATGAACCACCGGTAGGATTGGAAAGAACGAATGAATTAATATGATAAACAAGGAAAAGAATCTTGAATGGATTTAGATGCACAAGAACGAAGAGATGACGAGCTGATTAAAGAACACTTGAGCGAAGCACCGGGATAAATAGAGAACGATAACTGGAATGATGGCCTCCGGTGAAAGAAATGGAAAAACAACTCCTGACATGCTCCGGATGGGTAAGAAAAGGAATATCTGACAAATGGAATAATTCGAGGGGATAACATGAAGCTAGAACCACGAATCTTCAAGAGAACGAGCAAGATTTAGAGGAAAAACTCTTCTTCAATCTTCAAATGTTGAGAATGGCGACGAGACACCATCAAAATTGTTGAGGTACTCCGGGAGAAAGAAAAGCGAAAAGGTTGAGCCAACAATGAAAAGAATTTGAAATCGATCTTGGAAAATATCTGACTGATGAAATTCATACTTACGTCAAACTTCGAAAAGGATTTGAGAATAACTCCAGGAAATTAGAAGAGTCAAGTAAGATCCTGGGAAAAGACCTGTGAGTTAGGGCCCACTAAAGAGATAACACCGTTGAAAAGGATTGTTGAACAGATAGATGATGCACCGGAACGATCGAAACATAGACGAATCTCCTGAGATTTCTTGAGCACTCCGGAAGGATAAACTGGCGAGAGGCGAACGAGCAAGGAAAACACTTGAGCCGAGGGAAAAGAATATGATCAACACCGAAAAAAAACTTGAATTGAATCCACCGGAAAAGATAAAGAGATGAAGATTGACGAACGAGACGAGAATTCACCGGTTGAAATAATTGAGGGAAGACTGGAGAGATTCCACACGAAAGGAATTGATGGTCGAAAGAGACTCAAACTC
>NC_041381.1:539265379-539269853 GCF_002162155.2 Triticum dicoccoides | reverse complement strand
GAAAAGGGACCGACGAATATCTTCAAGAGGAAACACCGGTTGAAATCATTGAGGAAACAAAGCAAAGACTTCGCACGACTAGGATGGATACTCGATTACGGACTCCGGCTCCAAGAAGAAAAGGGTGGGTGGGTGGGAAAAACATGGACAACTTCGGACAGGGAAAACAACATCGATCGAAAAGAGCTGAGGATTGATCTCCCAAAGAGAGAGAGGTTCGAATCAGCTTGACGAGAAATGCACCAGATCAAAAGAGCTGAGAACCAGCAATCGGAAAAACCAACTGCGTGAACCTAAAGAAAAATTTGAAGGGGAAGAGGAGTAGTTCAAAACACCTACGTCAAGATTCCTCACCAGAGTGATGAAGGGGCTGAGGAGTAAAAAGAATTCCTACTCTCCGATATAACTAAACTCCAAAAACAGTTTTCTTCTAGACTTGACAACGACCAAACTACACGATCAATCAAGGGGGGCTCCTAGGGTCGGTCGAGGCTCTGATACCAACTTGTCACGCCCAATATGCGACCCTATCAAAAAGGAACTCGAAGGTCCCACCAAGGATAGACCCGCATATTGAAACGCTTTTGCAAGGTGGATACCATTATATCAACATTACATAATAGATGGGGATACATACAAGAGGCATGCAATGCCACAGGAATACAAACATCATCTTACATAAGAGCATCATCCGACTATGGATGAAACACAAACAGAAACTCACACGGCATCCACCCTGCTAGCCTAGGCTGCCGACCTGGAACCTATCCCCTGATCGAAGAAGAAGCAGAAGAAGAACTCCAAAACAAAGGAACATCGCTCTCGCGTCAAGATCATCGCATAACCTGTACCTGCAACTGTTGTTGTAGTAATCTGTGAGCCACGAGGACTCAGCAATCCCATTACCATGGGTATCAAGACTAGCAAAGCTTAAATAGGTAAGGAAGGGGTAAAGTGGTGAGGTTGCAGCAGCGGCTAAGCAAGTATGGTGGCTAACATACTCAAATGAGAGCGAGAAGAGAAACAAATGGAACGGTCATCAACTAGCAATGATCAAGAGGTGATCCTGAACACCTACTTACGTCAAACATAACCCAGAAACCGTGTTCACTTCCCAGACTCCACCGAGAAGAGACCATCACGGCTACACACGCGGTTGATGTGTTTTAATTCGGATCTGGTTTCAAGTTATCTACAACCGGACATTAACAAATTCCCATCTGCCACATAACCGCGGGCACAGCTTTCGAAAGATAATACCCCGCAGGGGTGTCCCAACTTACCCCATGATAAGCTCTCGCAATCAATGAAGGATATTCCTTCTCCCAGGAAGACCCGATCAGTCTCAGAATCCCGGTTTACAAGACATTTCGACAATGGTAAAACAAGACCAGCAAAGCCGCCCGATGCACCGACAATCCCGATAGGAGCTGCACATATCTCGTTCTCAGGGCAACACCGGATAAGTCAAGCTACGAGTAAAACCAGCCTTCGAGTTTCCCCGAAGTGGCCCCGCAGGCTGCTCGGTTCGGACCAACACTTAGACAAGCACTGGCCCGGGGGGGCTAAAATAAATATGACCCTTGGGTTGGCCGACCCAAGGGAAGGGTATAGGTGGTGGTGAGGCAAATGGTAAAACCAAGGTTGGGCCTTTGCTGGACAAGTTTTATTCGAAGCGAACTGTCAGGGGGGTCCCATAAATCACCCGACCGCATAAGGAACGCAAAATCCGGGAACATAATACCGGTATGACGGAAAGTAGGGCGGCAAGAGTGGAACAAAACACCAGGCATAAGGCCGAGCCTTCCACCCTTTACCAAAATATATAGATGCATTAATAATATAAGAGATATTGTGATATCCCAACATAACCTTGTCCACCATGGAGCAATCTTCTACTTCACCTGCAACTAACAACGCTATAAGAGGGGCTGAGCAAAGCGATAACATAGCCAAGCAATGGTTTGCTAGGAATGGTGTCAAAGGTTAGAGGTTCATGGCAATTTGGGAGGCTTGAAGAGCAAATGATAGGTAGCGCAGCAAAGCGATAGAACGAAGCAACTAGCATAGCAATGATAGTAGTGAGATCCAGGGTAGCGGTCATCTTTCCTGAAATCCCGCTAGGAAGAAGAATGAGTCCATGAAGAAGATGAAGCCACGAAGACGAACCACACGTAGACGAACGCATCCTCACGATCGCAACGAAACGGGAACTATCGAGAAGAAGCACACAACATGGTAAACACACCACACATAGACAAGGCATGATTCTCAACCAAGTATGATGCATGACAAGGCTACAAGGAGCTACTCATGGCAAGAGAGGATGCATACAAGAGCATCACATCAAAGCAAGTTTAAATGAGGCCGGAAACAACATATAACAATTCCGGTAAGTCCTCATATGCAAATTTATAAATTGGTCCAGAACTGAATAAACATTAAGTTGAAGTTGTTAAACAGCAAGTTAAAGAGCACCAAGAGGATCTACACGAAATTCTAGTCAAGTTACATATAAAGTTCATTTAGTTCGGAGCTATGGTCTAGAAGATATGAGCAAAACAAGTTAAACATGGCATTGATGCAAAATGCACTCAAACATCAAGCAAACACACCAAAACAAGGATGCACCATGATAATATGAAACTACATGCAAAATCACGCAAGTTTCATATAGAGCACCCTCAAAACCGAGCAACGGTTCAACACATACACTCTATACAAGTCATAACAACAATCTGTCCAAAACAGCAACTAGGCATATTGCAAGCATCAAAACAATAAGCTACAGCACCCCAACATAATAACAAAAGGCATGGGAATGAAGTACAGGTAAGTCATGACAAAACATGAACACTGAGCTATCTCCAGAAACAACTAGAACATGCTCAAAAGGACATGGGAAGATTGCAAATATTAACAGTTTCAGACTTATCAGGAAATAACATCAGGTTGCAATGTTTAGAGCTATCAAACAACAGGCTACAGGAACTTATCATGGCAAACAAAGGCATGACATGAATCTACGAATTGCATAGAACAAAAGTCCCTTACTGACCATGAGCCAAAAAGGATCAGAAGATAAGATGGCACCCATGTAAACATGGCAAGTTATATTACATATTCATTCATGGCAGAAACAGTAATAAGTAGGCATGTTGGTGAGCTTGAACCACTCACTACAGAGCAATACATGGCATGGAAAGGCAACCAATAGTAAGAATACATGTTTGTGAATCTAATCATGGCAAGAACAAGTTCATAGGGTGCATGGATCACTAGAAAAGCACATGGCCAAAACTGAACTTAATGTTAACAGGTTAAGAGCAACATTATTTAGCAACTTTGGAGCAAGATAACAACATGCTACAGCAGGCCATAAATGCAACCAGGGGCATGAATGGATAGAGAAGGACATTTGTAACAAAACATCCTTAATGAACATCTCCAGAATAATGCACGAAATGACTAGTAGCAGCAGGTTTACATAGCAACAAAATATAACAGAATCTGTCAGGAAAACAGCAACAGCAAGTACCCTACTTAACAAGCTTGATGCACTCAGCACACAACTCACAAAAATACATGGATAGAACCTCTGGAAAGATGGCATAGCATAGATCAAAACACATGTAGACATCAACCTCATAGGATGCACACATCAAACATGGCAAAAATGACAAATGAGCATGTTATAACAGTTTCAGCAGATTAACAGCAACATGCACTCTTCCAACAGCATATCGGGCATCAAGATGAACTCAAGTGAACATGATGCAATGGAATGAAATGAAGTACTCGTCGAGACGAACAATTCGACATATTATACGCACAAAATGGAGCAGTATGCATGGAGCTATGATGCGATGAACATGGCATGATAATGTCAAAATATCTCGGGACTTAGTCGTTTTCCAGGGAAAAAATATGTGAGCGTCAGATACAAAATGACACACGGGCGCGGGATCTAGGCGGGGCTCACCATGGGCTCGGCCCAGAAAGGAGGAGGAGGCAGGCCGGCTTGGGCTGGGCCTATGGAGTGGAGGTGGCCCACGCGGGGCCCACGAGCGGCGCACGGGAGGAGCAGCTCCTCTGCTCGCTCCCGAGCGCGTTCATGGCGGTGGCGACAGCGGTTGACTTCACTGGATCCGCCTGATCCGTGCAAAGCAGCGGCAAGGAAGGCCGGGAACTGGTGGATCGGGCCTCCGGGCACCGGATCCAGCGGTGGAGGAGCTTCACTGGCGGGGCGACCATGCATGGCGGCGGCGGCAGCGGTTCCCTGAGAGAACGACAGCAGCCATGGCTGCGGGTGAGAGAGGGAAAGTGAGACGGGGAGGAAGGAGGAGACGACGAGGGCGGCGTCCTGGGATCCGGTGGACGGGACCTGCGGCGGAGGGGCGCCGACGGGGCGCGAGGCGCTTGGGAGGCGGAGGAGCTCGCGGGGAGCCAGGCGGCGGCGCTGGTTGCCGGCGAG
>NC_041381.1:539262355-539265195 GCF_002162155.2 Triticum dicoccoides | reverse complement strand
AAGGGCGCGGGCCTGCGGCGGCGGCGGTTCGGGCCCGGGCGGGCCACGGTCGGGCTTCGCAGGCCCGCGGGCGGATCGGAGGAGAGAGAGAGAGGGCCGGCAGGGTGAGGTGGCGCGCGGGGGTTGGAGGAGAGCAGCGCGAGGCGACGTGGCGGCTCCTGATTGGCTGGAGCGACGTGTCCGGCGGACATGTCCGGCGCGGACGGACGAGTCCGGCGGTGCGAGGAAGAGGAAGGCTAGGGTTAGACCGCGAATTCGGGTGAGGGGAACTAATTTATAGGTAGAGGGAGCTAGGAGGGTCCAAATGAGGAGCGGTTTTCGCCCACACGATCGTGATCGAACGACCGAGAGCATGGAAGGGAGTTGATGGGTTTTGGGCCACTGTGGAAGGGGTGTTGGGCTGCAAACAAAAGAGGCTTTTACAGTTACCCGGTTAACCGTTGGAGTACCAAACGACCTCCAAATGGAACGAAACTTGACAGGCGGTCTATCGGTGCTATACCAAGGTCGCTTGACAAACCTCGGTCCATTCCGAGAAAGTTTAACACCCGCTCACAACAAGAGACAAAAAGGGAATGCCGGAGGACATAGGAGTACCGGATTGCAAAACGGACAACGGGGAAAATGCTCGGATGCATGAGACGAACACGTATGCAAAATGAAATGCACATGATGACATGATATGAAATGCAGATGATGACATGATAAAATGCAACACGCAAGCAAATGACATGGCAAAGACAGCGAATAACTGGCAGACACCTGGCGCATCGGATCTGGGGCGTTACATGATGGTTGATTCGCCCGAGCAACTTATGACTCTGGGAATATGGGAGTACCAACGGATTCAAGGAACAGAGAAATGATGGTTTCTTCGTCCGAGCAACTTACTGTGGCGAAGGTGGGGCTCTGTGATTTGACTGCTCACTAGTCATTACTACTACGGCACAACAACTGGGGTGAATCTTTCCCTGTAGTTGTGCACTCAATATTGTTGCATGGCAGATGGAGCCGGATGAAGGATGTCCCACATGTCGGCGAAACAAAGTTGAATTTTTTCTGGCATTTCTATCAATCCTTCAGGATTTGTCTATATGTACGCATAATTTTAATGAAATTGACTGTCATGCTATGAAGGTTTCAACTTTGGTTCCCGCAGTAAAAAGAAGGTTTCAACTTAGGATTCATGTGTCTTGCCTCAAGATTATCTCGTTACAACATTCCATCAAATACAAATGAAACTACCATGGCTGCTAATGCATCTCAATGGTTCGCAGATCAGTCAATATTCACATCACAACTGAAGACAAAGTTATAAGAAGGTGTACAAATAAAGAAAAATATATAATTGATTGATGCTGTTCGTAGGCATGGCTCCATTTCGTTGGCACAGTGTTCATTGCTTGGCAGCTTGTTTCACCCAGGTCTGTAGCCAAAAAGAGGTGTATGGAGGACACCACAAGCCGATCGTTTTGTGCAGCTCCACTAAAATCGAGCGGACCATCCCTGTTTGCAGAGATATCCAGTCAGTGTGATTACAATAATAGTGGAACCAGATTATGAAACATAACACACACAAATAGAAGCCAGTCACCTCTACGATATCTCTTTAGGACTAACTACTTGTTGGAGAAGATTAGGCATGGAGTTGGATGAGGAGGATAGCAAAACCAATCTCCCTTTCTGCAGTCCCACAGAAATGTAAAAACCTTAGCCGTGTGACATTTTGGCGGAACTGCAAAAAATACTCTTAAGAAAAAAGTGATTTGTGCAGTTCACCAAAAGGCTACAATAGCAACGCGGTGAAAATGGATAGTCCTGTTTGCGAAAGGAGGTAGAAAGGAAACAATTACTGCCCAATAACACGAGTTGAAGACACATACACCGACAAAAAAGAAGCATATTCCATGTAATAAGGGAAATATAGCACATGGTGGTTTATCAAAATGGTTTGAGGACGAGATTGCAAGATGGAAAGTACGCCGGCCGAGATACGTTTTAAGCAAACAACTAAAGAAGATCCACATGAAGCAACGTGGGAAGATGGGCAGTGGAGCAAGTCGGAGGAAGCGGTACCTGAGGGTCGTCGGGATGTTACTAGGAGGGTGCCGACCGTCGGGATCTGCCCATACTGTGGCAGCGAGCAAGTGGCGAAGGCCCTACCGCGCCGGAGCTTGGTCAGAGAGAATGACGGGTACCGTAGATCGGGACGTGATGCCTCAACGCCGTCGAACGGAGAGACGATGCACATCCTCCCTTTCTGCCGGCGGACGGGATGCGGCCGGATCACTGACCAACACTGAGAAAGAGAGAGAGGCCACCGCCGCCTTGTGTGAGATGGTGTGACGAGAGACAAGCCCATTTTTTCATTTTCTCGATGGCAATCATTTTATGTTCTGTACGTGCAATTGAGGAATATATAACTTTATTTAATACTAACACGTCAAGTCGAACTTTGTTCTGTCTAGGCGTGGTACCCAACCCTCCTTCGAGTAAACCGCTACGCGCTTCAAATTATCACGTGGGCTGCCTTTTCGTACAAAAATGAACTCCTGCGTGCACCTCTTCTTTAGATGCAGGTACGTACGTGGGTGGGCGAAACAGAGGTAACATGTTGATGATATCTCAAACAAAAAAAAGTAACATATGCAATGTGTGTGAAACAGAGTCATGCATGTGAGAGATCGATAGAATTGAAAACAGGGGTGAAGTGTGTGGCTGCGCGATCGATAAAGAGTGCCATCGAATTTGTGTTTGCCCACGTCAAAGATACATGGCGGCTGGCCTACTGGAATTTGAGAGGGCAGAGGTGCAGTTTTTCTCTATGGCATGGATACATA
>NC_041381.1:539169296-539262109 GCF_002162155.2 Triticum dicoccoides | reverse complement strand
GACCAAGCTATGTATTAAGGGAGATCAATCGGCATCCATGGATAAGAAGAAATGATTGCTTTTATTAGTATGCTTGAAGTAATAATATTTCTTTTATCAATATGAACTTTTATTTTGAATCACTTGGATCTGAATATTCATGCCGCAATAAAGAGAAATAACATTGAGAATAATGGTAGGTAGCATTCCACATCAAAAATTCTGTTTTTATCATTTACCTACTCGAGGACGAGCATGAATTAAGCTTGGGGATGCTTGATACGTCTCCAACGTATCTATAATTTTTGATTGTTCCCTGCTATTATATTACCTGTTTTGGATGTCTATGGCCTTTATTTTACATATTTATATCATTTTTGGGACAAACCTACTAACCGGAGGCCCAGCCCGTATTGCTGTTTTTTGCCTATTTCAGTATTTCGAAGAAAAGGAATATCAAATAGAGTCCAAACGGAATGAAACCTTCGGGAGCGTGATTTTTGGAACGAACGTGATCCAGAGGACTTGGAGTGCAAGCCAAGAAGCAGCCGAGGCAGCCACGAGATAGGAGGGCGCGCCCGCCCCTCCTGGGCGCGCCCGCCCCTCCTGGGCACGCCCCCTGTCTCGTGGGCCCCTCGGGCGGCCACCGACGTACTTCTTCCTCCTATATAAGCCTACATACCCCGAAAACATCCAGGGAGCCACCAAAGAAATATTTCCACCACCGTAACCTTCTGTATCCGCGAGATCCCATCTTGGAGTCGTTGCCGGCGTTCTGCCGGAGGGGGAATCCACCACGGAGGGATTCTACATCAACACCATAGCCCCTCCGATGAGTTGTGAGTAGTTTACCACAGACCTTCGTGTCCATAGTTATTAGCTAGATGGCTTCTTCTCTCTTTTTGCATCTGAATACAATGTTCTCCCCCTCTCTTGTGGAGATCTATTTGATGTAATCTCTTTTTGCGGTGTGTTTGTCGAGATCCGATGAATTGTGGGTTTATGATCAAGTTTATCTATGTATAATATTTGAATCTTCTCTGAATTCTTTTATGTATGATTGCGTTATCTTTGCAAGTCTCTTCGAATTATCGATTTGGTTTGGCCTACTAGATTGATCTTTCTTGCCATGGGAGAAGTGCTTAGCTTTGGGTTCAATCTTGCGGTGTTCTTACCCAGTGACAGAAAGGGTTGCAAGACACGTACTGTATTATTGTCATCGAGGATAAAATGATGGGGTTTATATCATATTGCTTGAGTTTATCCCTCTACATCATGTCATCTTTCTTAATGTGTTACTCTGCTCTTATGAACTTAATACTCTAGATGCATGCTGGATAGCGGTCGATGTGTGGAGTAATAGTAGTAGATGCAGGCAGGAGTCGGTCTACTTGTCACAGACGTGATGCCTATATACATGATCATGCCTAGATTGTCGGCGTTCTGGGAACGGGGGTCCCCAGACTTGCCTGCCTGCGGCCTGCGGCGTGGCCCAAAGGAGGCCCAGCACAGCCCATCTTCATCAACACAAGCTCAAGACCCTCGCGAGGGGCCAAGCCTCGCGGGGCGGACGACAAGGAGCTCCCTCAAGCACGGCCTCGTTAGGCTGGCTCACAAGGAGGCAGAGAGTTCAAGGCGGGGTACCTCGCGAGGTGCCCATGACGCAAGCCATGACGACCAAGGGCGCCAGTCGGGCACCAGCCTGCACAGTGTCCTCCCTTTCCTCTTTGGTGCAGAGGGAGCAAGCGCAGGCAAGAGCATCAAGCAAAGGCATCCGTTTCGGTGCAACAAGACCAAGACCAGCCCAACGGCCGGAAGGAAGTCATTGTGGAGCCCAAACAGGCGTCACCACCAGAGCCTTTGACAGGCGAGGACCAACTTTAGTCAGGATAAGTTTACCCGCTGTTCCCCTTCAAAATGGCCAATTGTTGGCGCCCTTCCCGATCAATATTTGGGAAGAGGCCCGGGGCCTTTGCCTATAAATAAGACTAGCCACCCCCTGGGTAGAGGCATCAAGCATCGAGAACCCAAGAGCCAGAGCCAAGCAGCACCAGCCAAGAACAGACCCTCGCGAGGCTGTTCTTCCTTGTATTGTTCATCATCAGCCCGAGAGGCAATCCACCACACCACACACTGGAGTAGGGTATTACACCACAATGGTGGCTTGAACCAGTATAAATCTTGTGTCTCTTGTGTTGTTCTGTTTGGTAGTTTAGGTCCTAGCAATTCGGCAAAGAGCAAGTAGGCAGAAGGTTGAATCTCTGCGCGCACCCGAGTGTTCGAACCTCAAGGGTCTGCCGGAACCCGAAATCCGACATTTGGTGCGCCAGGTAGGGGTGCACCGGGACCCGCCTTCTGCCGCTTCGCGTCCCGTCGTATCGTCATCACCATCTCCGGCGACCAGGCGGGCAACCCTGATCCCTGGGCGGCATGGCCCGCCCGCAGAGCCGCTCGCCCCGGGCGACCCCATGCCCCAGGCAGCTCGCGGTCCACAGGGCGGTGCGTGCCGTGGGCGACGCGGACAGGTCTTGACAGCTCTAACACCGTGGCAGACGCGGTCGGCAGCAAGGGCCTCCAACCACGCCGCGGCCTCGGCGCCGTACACCCGCCGGGAGCAGGCGAACTCAAGGGCCGCGCTCACGGTGGCCCGAGAGCTGCTGCAGTGCAGACTGATGGAAGGCGGCCGCGACGTGCTGCTAGAGCGAGTGGCGGAGCTCCTGGGCTTCGCCGCCTCGGGGGCTCACCCCTTTGGCACTCCGCTCTCGTCTCAGGCCCAGGGCAGCCCGCGCGGGGGCCCCACGTGCAACCGCGGGCTCCAAGGCTACTCCAACACCAGCGAAGCCGTTAGCACAGGGCCGGCGGCAGCACCGACTCCGCTCCCCACCAGTGAAGAAGGACTCGTCGCGAGCCACGGCCCTCGTGGGCTGCCGCGCTACCATCACCAGGTTGGCACGTCAAGCAGAGTTGCATGGCACGCGGAGCCCTTTGGCGCAATCTTCGGGGTAACGGCCCCGGAAGAGTACGTGCCCCACATGATGGATCAAGGGCACCCGCGCGAGGACGAACAAGGCTCGCTCCTCAGCCCAAGCTGGGGGGACGAGGCGCCAGAAGCTGAGCTCTTCCAGGAACCTCGGGACGGCCCCGCCGGCCACACTGGAAGCGACGATTATCGGGTACCACTAATCCCCGCTCCAGCAGTCTCTTGCCCCTCAGGAGGAGGGCGTCGGGGGCTGCAGGAGAGGGTCCGAGATCCGACATCACCAACGCGGCGTTCGGAGCAAGGCGTTCCTAGGAGGTAGGCCCTCCGCCGGGGAGGTGCCTCAGGGCCTGCCCCTGGCGGAGGACCCGTGGTCGTCGGGGGAACCACTGGCGACCGCTCTACCCCATCGGCGGCGTCCTGGTTTCCGGTCGTCGTCAATGGCACTAGAGTGTGGCGCAAGGCGGGGCCCTCGTCTGGCGATATGAAGCAAGGCCGGTACCTGTGAAGAAGGCCCAGTGCCTGTGAAGCTCGCTGCCCCGTGACACTATCATGTAATAATGAGTGGGGATGTACACGCCCCGAAGTCTCAGGGGTGCTGGCCTCAGGCCCTGGGGCTCCCTCCCACGCCCAGTGGCAGCACTTAGCTCCGTGCTGGTGAGAAGACGTCCAAGACTAGACTAGGTGACGGACGTGGCCTTTTGTTTGCTTTCATTGCTTTTCCCTTGGTTGTTGTTTCCCCCCGCTGGATTTAAGTTGAACTCGAATTTGAGATTTGCGTGTGTTGGGGAAGGGGTGCTTAGTCTCGTTCGAGCAATCTCTCGCGTTTCGGTTACAACCTCGCCTCAGCTGCCTCCCCTAGTGAGCCCCTCGCGAGCCGGGTCTGGCCTAGCTCGCGTGCAGCCCAGACTGCCGCCATCATATCCCCTCGGGAGGTTTTTTTCACTACAGATCCTACGGATTCGATCAGGAGGCATTCGAGGCACCGCAGCCTCCCACAAATTATCTCAGGATACGCGCGGGACAAAGGTAAACTAACCAGTCGGCTCGTCACCTAGCCAACCACTTGGCATGGGCCTATGGGCAATGTAGCATTGACTAGTGTGCTAAAACATTGGTTTTACATGAGGGGCACCGCCTCCCAAAATGCTCTTACAACCATCAGGACAAAAGCCGGAGTTCTATTCATGCAGGATAAGGAAACAGGAACAGCGTGCTATCAGTTAGATAAATCCCCCAATGCATCCTCAGGAGCGCCGCCCGAGCTGTCGCTGGCATCGCTGGCCTCGCCATCGCCCTCCGCGTTGCCGCCAGCGGCGCCAGGGCCGTTCACCACACCGCCCTCGTCGGTGGCCACAATCACGCCATCGTTGTCTGAAGCAAAGGCCCTGACAAGGGCGTCCACGTTGTCTTCCACCCAATACGCCAGGTCGTCTCGGATGGCCTGGGGGACTGGGGCGATGCCAGTGTCAAAGTCAAAATGAGGATCCATATTCCGGAGATGGCTGAAGACGGGGAAAAGGTGTGCACGAGCAGGGCTCGGCTCCTCTCCTCCACCGACCTGTTGGCACGAACCGACCGTGCCTCTAGCTGCGTCACGATGTCGGTGAAGAACTGAAGGTTGCCAGCATAGTTAATGGCACGTGGCTCGCCGACGGCCGCCTCGCAGATGTTGCCTAAGGCCGTGTTGGCCCTCTCCCGAAGCATGGTGAGCATGGGGGCGTGCTCGTGTTCCAAGAGCCACCGCTGACGCATCTCGTCGCATTCTGACGGGCGACGGCCTCAGACTCAACCACCTGTTGGCGAAGAAGAAGCACTTCGGCGTGGGAAGTAGTTGACTCCCCCTGCGCCGCCTCGAGTGCGGCACGCAAGGCATCAGCCCGCCGCGTCGCTTCCTCCAGCTTGGTCCTCAGGATGGTGGTCCTACCTTCAGCCTCAGTCCGGACCAACTCCAGCCTCTTCGTGAACTCACGCTCGAGATTTAGGCGCGCCATCGCCACCCGACATCAAACCTCCTCCGAGACACGGGCTTCCCGCGCAGCGACATCGTCCTCCGCCCGTGTCACCCAGCGCTCCCTCGTCTCCAGGCACTCGTGCTCGCGCGCGCATTCAGCAGCTTCTAGCGTCAACGCCTCCTCACGCTTCTGGAGCTCCGTTGGGTCGTCGGAGGCCACCTTCATCGACGCAAGGGCCGCCTCGCGCAGCTCCACCTGCTCCTCCAGTGAGCGGCACCGGGCCTGGAGTTCCCGTGCCTGCTCCTCCGTGGCCTCTCGTCGCCGGTCAGCTTCCCGGGCTTCTTCGACGGCCTGGGAACGGGCCTCCCGAGAGGCCGCCAGCAACGCCTTGGCCTACTCATCATCAAGATCGCGCCGACGGTGCGCGAGGGCGGCAGCCGCCTCCAGCTCGTGCCTCTCCGCAACCAGCCGAAGGCCCTCGGCCTCGAGGCGCGCGTCCTCATCAGCGAGTTCCTCACCAAGCAGGCTCACCGCGTCAGCCGCCCTCCGGAGGAACCCTTGGCGAAGAGCGCGACGTTCCCGGGCACGCTCGAGTACATCTTCCACACCATCATCCGCCCCAAGCGAGTGTCGTGGGGCTCGGATCAGCACTCCCCTCTCGGGCAGGGGGCTGGGGGCTGGCGCCCTCGAGATGACCGGGCGCACCCTGTCGGAGGCCCAACCTAAAGCCAGTCCATCTCCAAGTGAAGAGCACCGGGAGTACCCCAGCCAGTCACGGTTCACTGCCAGATGAGAAGCCCACGGCAGGCTAGCTATGCCACGAGGAGGCCCGCGAAGGAAGGCCACGGGGAGCGCAGGGCCGCGCTGCGCCTTGGGAAGGTTCTCCTCACCAACCGGCCTCACCACAAGGGCCCGGCTGCTCGGAACAATCAAAGACGGTGGAGAGGACGGAGGCGAGGGGGATGGCTCCTCATCCGCCTCCATGAGCTCGGAAGGAAGGGCCCTATGAAGCAGGGATCGGGAAAGGCAACAGAAGAATCAGGAGCTAGGAAGGGAGAAGGCTTACTCATCGATGGCGAAGTACTTCCTACGCTTCAGCAGGTGGCAAGGGTAATCATCGCCCAGGGCCTCCCTTCTCTTCCGGAGGGCCTCAAAGTCCACACAGAAGCGACCCAAGAGTTGAGCGCAGGGGTCAGCTTGCGACGAAGAAGAAGCATCGAGTCGACTCACGTCAGGGGCGTCCACCTGATGCGCGTTGCCGGTCGCCTCACCAAGAAGAGCGGCCGGGGCCTCGGTAGCCTCAGCCGCAGGCACTGCGAGCGGCCGCTCGCCACCCTCAGCTGCGGCAGCACGGGCCTCGGGGGCTGCTCCCTCATGAGCGCCGCCCAGTGCTGTCGCCTCGGCGGGGGCACCCTCGGCCTCCTGAGGCTCATGCCTCCCTGCTCCGCCACTTAAGGAAGAGTCGCCTCGGCCGGCTGCGAGGGCGACCACCACCACTGGATTCTCGCAAGGCCCTTGGAGGTCAGCAGGGCGCGGCCCCCATTCGTCGAAAATGGGCATCTGACCCACGAAGTTACCTCTATTCGAGCAGAGGTACAGCAAGGCCCCCCCTTGTCGAATGCCGCCGGGGGAAGGATCCCCAGTCAAGACCAAGAGCACCTTCCTCAGCGCTTCAGGCGTCAGGTCCTCTTCCTGGAGCCGCATACGGTCCTCACGACCGCTGAAGGCCCACATTCGATGAGAATGGCACTGGAGAGGGGCGACGCGGCGTAGCAAGAACTCCTTCACCACCTTGGGCGCCGTCACGCCAAGCTCCCTCAGGAACTCGAAGCGACGCCAGACGACGGCAAGCCGGGGGCTCACGAGCGTCTCCTGGCCCCAGCCTGAGTTGCGGACAGCAGGTGAAGATGGCTCCGTCAGCAGGGGGCTGGGCACCCCTACGTCCACATACAACCACCGCTCGCGAAACCCAGGCGCGGGCGGAGGAAGACTGAAGTCAATCCCAGAAGCCGCTATCTCAGGCGCAGCGACGAAGCTCATGCACCCCGAACATTGGGTGGGGTCGACAAGGCGCAGAGAGAAGAAGTGGCGCAGCAAGGCAACCGAAGGAAGGATGCCCATCATTGCCTCGCAAACGAAGGCAAATACTGCGAGAAGGGTGATGGATTCAGGACCCAGATGCGTCATATGGATCTGATAATGGGAAAGCACGGCATTGAAGAAATCAGAAAAGGGGGGAACCAGTCCCGCCCACAGGGCGTCGGCGAAGTACCGGACCTCGGTGGGAATCCTGTCGATGGCGAAGCGGGACGCGGGTCAGGCCGTTGTCCTCCCACACTCGTTGAAGATGGAAGCCAGGGCTGAGCTGACCTCGCCCAGGCCTTCTTGATTGATTATGACCGGCCAATCGACAGCGGGGGCCGCCGTCGATGACGAGCGAGGCGGCGGCACGGGCTTCTTCCCTTTTCCCTTCCTCGGTGGAGCCATGACGGCAGAG
The DNA here is from genome assembly GCF_002162155.2 of Triticum dicoccoides. Taxonomy (NCBI): domain Eukaryota; kingdom Viridiplantae; phylum Streptophyta; class Magnoliopsida; order Poales; family Poaceae; genus Triticum; species Triticum dicoccoides. Next base: position 539,254,701 of record NC_041381.1, on the reverse strand, counting down.
AAGGGAGGGGGAAGGTTTGAGATTGGATTGGGTGCGGAAGCTGGAGTTCGAGAGAAGAAAGGACAGGGAGCGCTCAAGCAACAGAAAGGGGAGCGGCTATGCGCGGCAGCGAGTCCGCCTAGCAAGGCACAAAATAAGGAGGCGTGGGGGAACAGTGCCGCCCACGTCCAATCAACCGCCATGCGGCGCCCAAGGTCGCAGGCTGTTTGGGCCCGCGATGCTTCGCACTTGCCCTTTCGCCTCTCTGCTCGGCCAAGTCCGGGCGCGTCGTGGCCCGAGGGCTACTGTCAGCGTTCTGGGAATGGGGGTCCCCAGACTTGCCTGCCTGCGGCTTGCGGCGTGGCTCAAAGGAGGCCCAGCATAGCCCATCTTCGTCAACACAAGCTCAAGACCCTCGCGAGGGGCCAAGCCTCGCGGGGCGGATGACAAGGAGCTCCCTCAGGCACGGCCTCGTCAGGCTGGCTCACGAGGAGGCGGAGAGTTCAAGGCGGGGTACCTCGCGAGGTGCCCATGACGCAAGCCATGACGACCAAGGGCGCCAGTCGGGCGCCAGCTCGCGCAGTGTCCTCCCTTTGCTCTTTGGTGCAAAGGGAGCAAGCGCAGGCGAGAGCATCAAGCAAAGGCATCTGTTTCGGTGCAACAAGACCAAGACCACCCCAACGGCCGGAAGGAAGTCATTGTGGAGCCCAAACAGGCTTCACCACCAGAGCCTTTGACAGGCGAGGACCAACTTTAGTCAGGATAAGTGTACCCGCTATTCCCCTTCAAAATGGCCAAGGCGCCCTTCCCGCTCAATATTTGGGAAGAGGCCCGGGGCCTTTGCCTATAAATAGGACTAGCCACCCCCTCGGTAGAGGCATCTAGCATCGAGAACCCAAGAGCCAGAGCCAAGAAGCACCAGCCAAGAACAGACCCTCACGAGGCTGTTCTTCCTTGTATTGTTCATCATCAGCCCGAGAGGCAATCCACCATACCACACACTGGAGTAGGGTATTACACCACAATGGTGGCCTGAACCAGTATAAATCTTGTGTCTCTTGTGTTGTTCTGTTTGGTACTTTAGGTCCTAGCGATTCGGCGAAGAGCAAGTAGGCAGAAGGTTGAATCTCCGCGTGCACCCCAGTGTTCGAACCTCAAGGGTCTGCCGGAACCCGAAATCCGACATAGATAATCACATAATTATTCGCTTTTCTATCAATTGCTCGACAGTAATTTGTTCACCCACCGTAATACTTATGCTATCTTGAGAGAAGCCTCTAGTGAAACCTATGGCCCCCAGGTCTATCTTTTATCATATAAGTTTCCAATCTACTTTTATTTGCATCTTTATTTTCTGCATCTCAATTGCAAAATACCAAAAATATATTTATCTTATCATATTATCTCTATCAGATCTCACTTTCGCAAGTGGCCGTGAAGGGATTGACAACCCCTTTATCGCGTTGGTTGCGAGTTCTTTGTTTGTTTGTGTAGGTTCGTGGGACTTGTGAGGAGCCTCCTACTGGATTGATACCTTGGTTCTCAAAAACTGAGGGAAATACTTACGCTATTGTGCTGCATCACCCTTTACTCTTGAAGGAAAACCAACGCAAGCTCAAGACGTAGCAAGAAGGATTTCTGGCACCGTTGCCGAGGAGGCCTTCGCTCAAGTCAAGACATACCAAGTGCCCATCACAAACTCATCTCCCTCGCATTTACATTATTTGCCATTCGCCTCTCGTTTTCCTCTCCCCCACTTCACCCTTGCCATTTTATTCGCCCTCTCTTTCCCAATCTCCTCTCTTTTCCGCTTGCCTTTTTTCCCCTCTCTTTCGCTTGCCTTTTTCCGTTTTCTTGTGTGTTAGATCGTTTACCTTGTCAGTATGGCTAGTTCCTTATCCGCTCCTATGTCTCCCGAGTTTGAAGTTCTTCACTTCAAGCAAAGGCAAGGAGAAAATTTAAAAGATGCTTGGTATAGGATGATGGAATATTATCGCAAGTGCACCCTAGACGTGAACTTTAGAATTCTTCTTCGCAATTTTTATGTTGGGCTAAACATGACGCATAGACAACTCTTGGACTGCATTGCCAAGGGAAATTTCATTGAAATTGACCCTAGTATTGCGCATGAAATTATAGAGGGAATAGTGGGAACACTACCTCAAAAGGGAGGACCACTTCCTACCCAAGAAGAAACCCAAGTGTTTGGAAAGATTTGCGAAGTAACAAAAATATTACAAAAGTCTCTTGAGCCTCTTAAAAGTGTTAGCGGAAATCTTCACCGCATGAATATGTTGATTACCCTTTGCAATAAGCGGTTGGATTCTTTAGATATAAAAATTTCCAAGTATGAAGGGAAACGTAAATAACCTCCCGGATTCGAGCATGACTCCGCTAAAAAAACAAAAATTAAAGATGGCACTACTTAGATCTATCTTCGCTTTTATGCCTAGCTAGGGGCGTTAAACGATAGCGCTAGTTGGGAGGCAACCCAATTTTCTTTGTGTTTTTTGTTTTTGTTCCTGTTTAGTAATAAATTTTGCATCTACTTTCTGTTTAGATGTGTTTTCATGTTTTATTTAGTGTTTGTGCCAAGTAGAACCTATAGGATAACCTATGATATGAGTTGAGTTGATTCTGCTGAAAAACAGAAACTTTGCACTCACGAGAAAAAATTAAATAAATCACAGAAATGATCTTTTGCATTGAATCTTTTTGATGATGTTAAATAAACAAATTGTTTAGGACGTCCTATTTTGGTAGGATTTTTAAGGTTCCAGAAGTTTGCATTAGTTATAGATTGCTACAAACTGTTCTGTTTTTGACAGATTCCGTTTTCGTGTGTTGTTTGCTTATTTTGATGCATCTATGGCTAGTATGTAAGGGTATGAACCATAGAGAACTTGGAATACAGTAGGTTTAACACCAATATAAATAAAGAATGAGTTCATTACAGTACCTTATGTGGTGGTTTTATTTTCTTTCGCTAACGGAGCTTATGAGATTTCCTGTTGAGTTTTGTGTTGTGAAGTTTTGAAGTTTTGGGTAAAGATTTGATGGACTATGGAATAAAGGGTGGCAAAAGCCTAAGCTTGGGGATACCCAAGGCACCCCAATATATTCAAGAATAGAGTAAAGCCTAAGCTTGGGGATGCCCCCAGAAGGCATCCCCTCTTTCGTCTTCATTCATTCGTAACTTTACTTGGAGCTATATTTTTATTCTCTACACGATATGTGTTTTGCTTGGAGCATCGTGTATTATATTAGTCTTTGGTTTTTAGTTTACCACAATCATCCTTGCTATAACACACCTTTTGGGAGAAGCCTACTTGATTGAAATTTATTAGAATACCCTATGTGCTTCACTTTATCTTTTGAGCTAGATAGTTTTTGCTCTAGTGCTTCACTTATATCTTTTAGAGCACGGCGGTGGATTAATTTTGAAGAAATTGTTGATCTCTCATGCTTCACTTATAATATTTTGAGAGTCTTTTAGAACAGCATGGTATTTGCTATGGTTATAAATTTTTCCAAAAATGATGAGCATCTAAGTTGGGTATAATAAAAACTATCATAGGAAGTGAATTGGATGCTATGATCAACTTGATACTTGACAATTGTTTTGAGATAGGGAGGTAGTGATATTAAAGTCATGCTAGTTGGATGATTATGAATTTAAAGAATGCTTGTGTTGAAGTTAGCAAGTCCCGTAGCATGCACGTATGGTTAAAGTTGTGTAACAAATTTGAAGCATGAAGTGTACCTGGCTTGTGCATCCTTATGAGTGGCGGTCGGGGATGAGCGATGGTCTTTTCCTACCAATCTATCCCCCTAGGAGCATGCGCATAGTGCTTGGTTTTTGATGACTTCTAAATTTTTTAAATAAGTATATGAGTTCTTTTTACTAATGTTGAGTCCATGGATTATACGCACTTTTACCTTTCCATCATTGCTAGCCTCTTCGGTACCGTGCATTGCCCTTTCTCACCTTGAGAGTTGGTGCAAACTTCGCCAGTGCATCCAAACCCCGTGATATGATATGCTCTATCACACATAAACCTCCTTATATCTTCCTCAAAACAGCCACCATACCTTCCTATTTATGGCATTTCCATAGCCATTCCGAGATATATTGCCATGCAACTTTCCACCGTTCCGTTCATCATCATCATGACATACATTACTTTTGTCATATTGCCATTGCACGATCATGTAGTTGGCATCGTATTTGTGGCAAAGCCACCATGCATAATTTTTCATACATGTCACTCTTGATTCATTGCACCATACCGGTACACCGCCGGAGGCATTCATATAGAGTCATATCTTGTTCTAGTTTCGAGTTGTAATTCATGTGTTGTAATCAATAAAAGTGTGATGATCATCATTATTAGAGAATTGCCCAAAAATTAAAAGAAAAAAGAAATGCCAAAAAAAGGCCAAAGAAAAAAAAGAAAAAGAAAAAAATAAAGGGGCAATGTTACTATCTCTTTTTCCACACTTGTGCTTCAAAGTAGCACCTTGTTCTTCATATAGTGAGTCTCATATATTGTGCTTCAAAGTAGCACCATGTTTTCATGTAGAGAGTCTCATGGGTTGTCACTTTCATATACTAGTGGGAATTTTTCATTATAGAACTTGGCTTGTATATTCCTACGATGGGCTTCCTCAAATGCCCTAGGTCTTCGTGAGCAAGCAAGTTGGATGCACACCCACTAGTTTTCTTTTGTTGAGCTTTCATTCATTTATAGATCTAGTGCATCTGTTGCATGGCAATCCCTACTCCTCATGTTGACATCAATTGATGGGCATTCCAATAGTACGTTGATTATCCTCGTCAATGTGAGACTTTCTCCTTTTTTGTCTTCTCCACACAGTCCCCATTCATTATTCTATTCCACCCATAGTGCCATATCCATGGCTCACGCTCATGTATTGCGTGAAGGTTGAAAAAGTTTGAGATTATTTAAGTATGAAACAATTGCTTGGCTTGTCATCGGGGTATAGAAGTTGGGAACATCTTTGTGTGACGAAAATGAAGCATAGCCTAACTATATGATTTTGTAGGGATGAACTTTTTTTAGCCATGTTATTTTGAGAAGACATGATTGCTTTTATTAGTATGCTTGAAGTATTACTATTTCTTTTATCAATATGAACTTTTATTTTGAATCACTTGGATCTAAACATTCATGCCACAATAAAGAGAAATAACATTGAGAATTATGCTAGGTAGCATTCCACATCAAAAATTCTGTTTTTATCATTTACCTACTCGAGGACGAGCAGGAATTAAGCTTGGGGATGCTTGATACATCTCCAACATATCTATAATTTTTGATTGTTCCATGCTATTATATTACCTGTTTTGGATGTCTATGGGCTTTATTTTACATATTTATATCATTTTTTGGACTAACATACTAACCGGAGGCCCAGCCCGTATTGCTGTTTTTTTTGCCTATTTCAGTATTTCAAAGAAAAGGAATATCAAACTGAGTCCAAATGGAATGAAACCTTCGGGAGTGTGATTTTTGGAACAAACGTGATCCAGAGGACTTGGAGTGCAAGCCAAGAAGCAGCCGAGGCAGCCACGAGATAGGAGGGCGCGCCCACCCCTCTTGGGCGCGCCCCCCTGTCTTGTGGGCCCCTAGGGCGGCCACCGACGTACTTCTTCCTCCTATATAAGCCTACATACCCCGAAAACATCTAGGGAGCCACCGAAGAAATATTTCCACCACCGTAACCTTCTGTATCTGCGATATCCCATCTTGGAGCCGTCGCCCGCGTTCTGCCGGAGGGGGAATCCACCAAGGAGGGCTTCTACATCAACACCATAGCCCCTCCGATGAGTTGTGAGTAGTTTACCACAGACCTTCGGGTCCATAGATATTATCTAGATGGCTTCTTCTCTCTTTTTGGATCTGAATACAATGTTCTCCGCCTCTCTTGTGGAGATCTATTTGATGTAATTTTTTTGTGGTGTGTTTGTCGAGACCTGATGAATTGTGGGTTTATGACAAGTTTATCTATGAATAATATTTGAATCTTCTCTGAATTCTTTTATGTATGATTGAGTTACCTTTGCAAGTCTCTTCGAATTATCGATTTGGTTTGGCCTACTAGATTGATCTTTGTTGCCATGGGAGAAGTGCTTAGCTTTGGGTTCAATCTTGCGGTGTTCTTACCCAGTGACAGAAAGGGTTGCAAGACACGTATTGTAGTGTTGTCATCGAGGATAACAAGATGGGGTTTATATCATATTGCTTGAGTTTATCCCTCTACATCATGTCATCTTTCTTAATGCCTTACTCTGTTCTTATGAACTTAATACTCTAGATGCATGTTGGATAGCGGTTGATGTGTGGAGTAATAGTAGTAGATGCAGGCAGGAGTCGGTCTACTTGTCATGGACGTGATGCCTATATACATGATCATGCCTAGATAATCTCATAATTATTCGCTTTTCTATCAATTGCTCGACAGTAATTTGTTCACCCACCGTAATACTTATGCTATCTTGAGAGAAGCCTCTAGTGAAACCTATGGCCCCCGGATCTATCTTTTATCATATAAGTTTCCAATCTACTTTTATTTGCATCTTTATTTTCTGCATCTATATTATAAAATACCAAAAATATATTTATCTTATCATATTATCTCTATCAGATCTCACTTTCGCAAGTGGTCGTGAAGGGATTGACAACCCCTTTATCGCGTTGGTTGCGAGTTCTTTGTTTGTTTGTGTAGGTTCATGGTACTTGTGAGGAGCCTCCTACTGGATTGATACCTTGGTTCTCAAAACTGAGGGAAATACTTACGCTACTGTGCTGCATCACCCTTTCCTCTTCAAGGAAAACCAACGCAAGCTCAAGACGTAGCAAAACGCAATCCAGGAGACTTGGAGTGGACGTCAAGGAAGCAACGAGGTGGCCACGAGGCAGGGAGGTGCGCCTAGGGGGGTAGGCGCGCCCCCACCCTCGTGGGCCCCTCGTGGCTCCCCTGACCGACCTATTTCTCCTATATATACTCATATACCCTAAAAACATCCAAGAGCACCACGAAACCCTATTTCCACCGCCGCAACCTTCTATACCCGTGAGATCCCATCTTGGGATCTTTTCCGGCGCTCCACTGGAGGGGGAATCGATCATGGACGGCTTCTACATCAACACCATAGCCTCTCCGATGATGTGTGGGTAGCTTACCTCAGACCTTCGGGTCCATAGTTATTAGCTAGATGGCTTCTCCTCTCTCTTTGGATCTCAATACAAAGTTCTCCTCGATCTTCTTGGAGATCTATTCGATGTATTTCTTTTTGCGGTGTGTTTGTCGAGATCCGATGAATTGTGGGTTTATGATCAAGATTATCTATGAACAATATTTGAATCTCCTCTGAATTCTTTTATGTATGATTTGTTATCTTTGCAAGTCTCTTCGAATTATCAGTTTGGTTTGGCCTACTAGATTGATCTTTCTTGCAATGGGAGAAGTGCTTAGCTTTGGGTTCAATCTTGCGGTGTCCTTTCCCAGTGACAGCAGGGGCAACAAGGCACGTATTGTATTGTTGCCATCAAAGATAAAAAGATGGGGTTTATATCATATTGCTTGAGTTTATCCCTCTACATCATGTCATCTTGCCTAATGCGTTACTCTGTTCTTATGAACTTAAACCTCTAGATGCATGCTGGATAGCGGTCGATGTGTGCAGTAATAGTAGTAGATGCAGAATCGTTTCGTTCTACTTGTCGTGGATGTGATGCCTATATACATGATCATGCCTAGATATTCTCATAACTATGCACTTTTCTATCAATTGCTCGACAGTAATTTGTTCACCCACCGTAATACTTATGCTATCTTGAGAGAAGCCACTAGTGAAACCTATGGCCCCCGGGTCTATTTTACATCATATAAGTTTTCGATCTATTTTATTTTGCAATCTTTATTTTCCAATCTATATCATAAAAATACTAAAAATATTTATCTTATTATCTCTATCAGATCTCACTTTTGCAAGTGGTCGTGAAGGGATTGACAACCCCTTTATCACGTTGGTTGCAAGGTTCTTATTTGCTTGTGCAGGCATGAGGGATTTGAGTGTAGCCTCCTACTGGATTGATACCTTGGTTCTCAAAACTGAGGGAAATACTTACGCTATTTTGTTCCATCACCCTTTCCTCTTCAAGGGAAAACCAACGCATGCTCAAGAGGTAGCAAGAAGGATTTCTGGCGCCGTTGCCAGGGAGTCTACACACAAGTCAAGACATACCAAGTACCGATCATAAACTCTTATCCCTCGCATTATATTATTTGCCATTTGCCTCTCGTTTTCCTCTCCCCCACTTCTAAAACAATTTTTGAAAACCTTTGCCTTTTCTTGGCCTTCTTCCCATATGTTTTTTTGTTTGTGTTTCCATGCGCCTTCTATTTGCTTGCTAAAAATCTATTGATATGGATCCACTTAAAGTGTTCTACTTGAATCATCTTTGATCCTTATGCACTCGTGCTGAAACCCCAACTAGCCTAGTTGATGGGAAATCTTTAGATGAGCATGCTCATTTTGTGCGTCACCGTTTGTCTATAAAAGGGAGGTTCTTATGGGATCAAATAAACAGATTGCTGTGTTATGCTTGGAATCTTTGTGACATTTATGATTTTACTTGTTGCTCTAAGAACCCTAAAAAACACCTTCCTACCTATGTGAGTTTAATGATACTAAAATCTTATCTTCTTATGCAAAAGGTGTTTATAGTTACTATGATATCGAACAAATTTAAGAATTTTTTACCTTTAAGGGTGCTTATGAAGTTGCTTCTTTGATTGAAAAGTATGATATTACTCTCTACGAATCTGAAAATTTTGACATACTTAAATATTGCTATGAAAACTATGCTCATAATGTTTATGTCAAAGAATTTATTGAGAGAATGGTCGTTGCTTTGGAAGAAAATAATGATGAAGATGATTATGATTCTATAGGTAATTATGATTCTGAAGATTTGATTGAAATGTCCCTTGATGAAGATGATGCTTGCTATTCTTGTGGCCATGATGCCAATATTTATGAAGACGAATTTGCTATAGTTCCTTATGTTAAATATGAGATCGTTGCTATTGCACCCATACTTGTTAGTTACTTCGATGAAAAGCATGATTGCAATGATGTTACTATAAATTCTCTTAATGTCAATTGTGTTAATGATATGCAAAACCTCAAGCTTGGGGATGCTAGTTTTGCTATGACTACTATTTGTTGCAATGATCATGATTGGGGTGATTCTTCTTTTGATCTCGAAAATTTATTTAAGCCCCATAATGAATATGAGATTGACAATAGTGTTTGCAATATTATTGAAAGTGGGTTTGGAAGATTGTCAACTTTAGATCCCACATATTTGGAGAATGTTCAATCTTATGAAATTTTTGATAAAAGTGGGTTTGGAGAGGTCATGACTTTAGTTAATGTTAATCCCACTATTTTGGAAGAGTGTCAACTTCGTATGCATGTGGATCGTGTTGAAAATATTTTATGTGATAGCTATTTTGTTGAATTTGCTCATGATCCCACATGTAATTATTATGAGAGAGGAAAATTTGGTTGTAGAAATTTTCATGTTATTAAATTACCTCTCGTTATGTTGAGATTGCTATTGTTTCTTTCCGCTTCCTTGCATATGCTAGTTTTTGCTTGCTATGATAATTTGTTTGCCTATAAGATTCCTATGCATAGGAAGTATGTTAGACTTAGATGTGTTTATCACGTGTTTCATGATGCTCTCTTTACGCTTCAATTCTTGTCTTTCATGTGAGCATCATTGAAATTATTAATGCCTAGCTAGCTAGGGGCGTTAAACGATAGCGCTTGTTGGGAGGCAACCCAATTTTTTTTTTTGCTTTTTCTTCCTGTTTAGTAATAAATAATTCATCTAGCCTCTGGTTAGATGTGTTTTTATGTTTTAATTAATGTTTGTGCCAAGTAAAACCTATAGGATCTTCTTGGGTGATAGTTAATTTGATCTTGCTGAAAAACAGAAACTTTTGCATGCACGATAATAATTTTCATAAATCACAGAAACGTGATTTTCTGTTGATTCTTTTTGCAGAAGATTAACAAACAAATTATCTAGGACTTCCTATTTTGGTAGAAATTTTGGGGTAGCATTCGAAAGTTACAGATTTCTACAGATTGTTCTGTTTTAGACAGATTCTGTTTTTCGTGTGTTGTTTGCTTATTTTGATGAATCTATGGCTAGTATCGGGGGGTATGAACCATAGAGAAGTTGGAATACAGTAGGTTTAACACCAATATAAATAAATAATTAGTTCATTACAGTACCTTAAAGTGGTGGTTTGTTTTATTTCGCTAACGGAGCTCATGATATTTTTTGCTGAGTTCTGTGTTGTGAAGTTTTCAAGTTTTTGAGTAAAGATTTGATGGGTTATGGAATAAGGAGTGGCAAGAGCCTAAGCTTGGGGATTCCCAAGGCACACCAAGGTAAAATTCAAGGACAACCAAAAGCCTAAGCTTGGGGATGCCCCGGAAGGCATCCCCTCTTTCGTATTTGTCCATTGGTAACTTTACTTGATGCTATATTTTTATTCACCACATGATATGTGTTTTTCTTGGAGCGTCTTGTATGATTTGAGTCTTTGCTTTTAGTTTACCACAATCATCCTTGCTGTACACACCTTTTGGGATAGACACACATGAATCGGAATTTATTAGAATACTCTATGTGCTTCACTTATATCTTTTGAGCTAGATAATTTTGCTCTAGTACTTCACTTATATCTTTTTAGAGCACGGCAGTGGTTTTATTTTATAGAAATTATTGATCTCTCATGCTTCACTTATATTATTTTGAGAATCCTTTAGAACAGCATGGTAATTGCTTTGGTTAAAATTTTAGTCCTAATATGATGAGCATCCAAGATAGGTATAATAAAAACTATCATATAAAGTGCATTGAATACTTTGAGAAATTTGATACTTGATGATTGTTTTGAGATATGAGGATGGTAATACTAGGGTCATGCTAGTTGAGTAGTTGTGAATTTGAGGAATACTTGTGTTCAAAGTTTGTGATTCCCGTAGCATGCACGTATGGTGAACCGTTATGTGATGAAGTTGGAGCATGATTTATTTATTGATTGTCTTCCTTATGTGTGGAGGTTGGGATCGTGAGATGGTTAACTCCTACCAACCATTCCCCCAGGAGCATGCGTGTAGTACTTTGTTTTGATAACTTGCAGATTTTTGCAATAAGTATGTAAGTTCTTCATGACTAATATTGAGTCCATGGATTATACGCACTCTCACCCTTCAACCATTGCTAGCCTCTCTTGTGTCGCGCAACTTTCGCCGGTATCATACACCCACCATACACCTTCCTCAAAACAGCCACCATACCTACCTATTATGGCATTTCCATAGCCATTCCGAGATATATTGCCAAGCAACTTTCCACCGTTACGTTTATTATGACACGCTCCACCATTGTCATATTGCTTTGCATGATCATGTAGTTGACATCATATTTGTGGCAAAGCCAGCATTCATAATTCTTTCATACATGTCACTCTCGATTCATTATCCTGGTACCGCTGGAGGCATCCACATAGGGGCATATTTTGTTCTAAGATTCTTGAGTTGTACGTAGATAAAAGTGTGATGATCTTCATTGTTAGAGCATCGTCCCATGTGAGGAAAGGATGATGGAAGCAATGATTCCCTCACAAGTTGGGATGAGTCTCCGGACTTTATGAAAAATAAAAGAGTCCAAAGAATCCCAAATAAAAAAAGAGGCCAAAGAAGCCCACCAAAAAATGAGAGAAAAAGAGATAAGGGAAAATGTTACTATCCTTTTACCACACTTGTGCTTCAAAGTAGCACCATGATCTTCATGATAGAGAGTCTCCTATGTTGTCACCTTCATATGCTAGTGGGAATTTTTCATTAGAACTTGGCTTGTATATTCCAATGATGGGCTTCCTCAAATTTCCCTAGGTCGTCGTGAGCAAGCAAGTTGGATGCACACCCACTTAGTTTCTTTTGATGAGCTTTCATACACTTATAGCTCTAGTGCATCCGTTGCATGGCAATCCCTACTCACTCACATTGATATCTATTAATGGGCATCTTCATAGCCCGTTGATACGCCTAGTTGATGTGAGAATATCTTCTCCTTTTTTGTCTTCTCCACAACCACCATCCTATTCCACTTATAGTGCTATGTCCATGGCTCACGCTCATGAATTGCGCGAAGATTGAAAAAGTTTGAGAATACTAAAGTATGAAACAATTGCTTGGCTAAAACCGGGGTTGTGCATGATTTAAATATTTTGTGTGATGAAGATAGAGCGTAGCCAGACTATATGATTTTGTAGGGATAACTTTCTTTGGCCATGTTAGTATGCTTGAAGTATTATTACTCTTATGTCAATATTAAAATTTTGTCTTGAATCTTTTGGATCTTAACATTCATGCCACAATAAATAAAATTACATTGAGAATTATGCTAGGTAGCATTTCACATCAAAAATTATGTTTTTATCATTTACCTACTCGAGGACGAGCAGGAATTAAGCTTGGGGATGCTTGATACGTCTCCAACGTATCTATAATTTTTGATTGTTCCATGCTATTATATTTTCTGTTTTGGATGTTTAATGGGCTTTATTATACACTTTTATACTATTTTTGGGACTAATGTATTAACCGGAGGCCCAGTCCAAATTGTTGTTTATTGCCTATTTCAGTGTTTCACAGAAAAGGAATCTCAAACGGAGTCCAAACGGAATGAAACCTTCGGGAGAGTCGTTTTTGGAACAAATGCAATCCAGGAGACTTGGAGTGGACGTCAAGGAAGCAACGTGGCGGCCATGAGGCAGGGAGGCGCGCCCCCACCCTCGCCTTGTTATATCCTGAAAATTCAGATATCGTGGTCCCAAAACTGGAGCCTTCACAACCCGCGCCTTGCTATCCCGAAATTACAATGCGCGTGAAAACTCCCTCCAGCTGCCAAATCCCGACACGCAAAATCCCCCTTCTAACCCTAAGCCGAAAGGGCCACTAGTTCAAATTGGTGGGGGTACTTTTGTAACACACCCTACATTTTAGACAAGCGCGTCCCTAAGTCATGGTTCACCTCCTCCCATTGCCTCCTTCTCGCCATTCTAAATCCCAGGCTGCCATAATCTCTCTGCTCCAGCCGTGAAATCCCACCCTCCTCCGTCCGCCACCTGACCGCTGCCTAGCCGGAGCCTCTTCCCCGACGACATCATCCACCGCAATAGCTGGATGCCCCTCGTCCACCTCGCCGGATGAGGATCCGTCGTCCATCTCGTCGCCCCGCCGGTTCAGCCGCCCCGTCCTCCACCTCCAAGGAGCTGCTCCGACGATTGCCTCGTCTATTGTGGCTGATCCATCCCCACAGCGCCGCCTTAACCTGCTCCACCGGAACCGCAGCATCCTCACCGACTCCTCGGACTAAGCCGAGGCCTACTCGGCGCCACCAAAGAGGTTGTACACTCATCGCACCTTCTCCTTAACTCGACCTTCCGAAGCCGATGGTGCTCCATCCCGCACCCCCATGGAGCGGCTACCTTGAAGCCGGCGCCACGGGCAACATCTCCATGGAGGCTCTCCCCCAGTGCGAGGCCCCTTCGGCGGCGGCGGCCATACCAGCCGGATCTGCTGCTGCTGCTCCGGCTCTCGCTCACTCGCTCGTGTTGCTGCTGCTCCGGCTCTCGCTCACTCGCTTGTGCTGTTGCTGCTGCTCCGGCTCTCGCTCACTCGCTCGCGCAACTGCTGCTGCTCTGGCTCTCGCTCGCGCTGCTCCTACTGCTCTCCCCTTTGCTCGAGCTGCCCCTCTGCTCCGATTTAGCTACACTTCAGTCGATTTTCAGGGGGTGGGGGGCTCGCCGGAGTTAAGGAAGAACCACCCGCATCAGGGAGGGGGGCTCGCCGGAAAGGTACCCCACTATCTATCTTAGGGTTCAGAGTGGGGGCGGGGGGGCTAGAGTGCTGGCCGAGGCGGCGGTGGACCGGCGGTGGGGAGTTGATTCGTGGTGGCGAGGCGGCGCTGGGGCCGGCGGTGGCTGGTGGCTCAGGGGGGGTGCAGGTTCAAGATGAACTGCAGGCCCTCCCTAAACTACATGTCAAGTGCCTCTCTGCTACCATTGCATTTAGTTTCGACAGTAAATTTCAGATTCCACAGTAAATTTCAGTTTTGACAGTTAAGTTCAGAGTGAACAATTTTTACCTCATCTGTTGTAGTCAGGTGGTTTTTGGTGATGTAAATTTTACATCTATTTTACATCATCTATTGGAGATGCTATTAGAATCCCACTTGAGATTAACGATGTCTATCTTGTGCTGCTTCAGCCTTGACGTCTTACGGCTCACCGGAGCTGCTCCAACGACAGAATGATCCATCACAACAGAGCAGTGCCCTGGACGCCATCTACAGATTCCTCAGATCTTCCTCTACACCGCCGACAGCCACCTCTGCCTCAACTGCTTGACTGACCAACACAATGATGTTGAGGTCGACAGGGCTACGGCAAAGAGGTTGTACACTTGTTGCATCACTTATTACTATACATTCATGTCGATCCATTAGGGCTATTTTGGTTCAACGAAAAAACATAGCAATAGGGAATTATCCTATGGCACTCTACTATTCAATTTTTCATGCATTTTGTTGAAAGGAATGGAGCAAAACATCCACCTGGACCTACTTTGATTTTCAAAATCCTATGCATGAAAACAAGACCAGGTGCATTAGTGGCAGAATAACATTCTAACTGTACACACTTTCATATGGTTTCACTTTATTTTGTCCATGTTTCTTTGCATTCCTCTGCTCTTCCAACTCCTGTGAACGAAACACCCAAGTTGACAGAAATCCTGTGTTTACAGATCCTCTGTTTACCATGTGCATTCCTATCCTATTCCGGTGTTTTTCCTATCCCTGCATTTTTAGAATCATGCAAGCCAAATGATCCCTTACATAATTACTTTAGTTACAGGTAGGTGTCGAAGGGAACTTTGTGTGGTTTGTCCTGCTCCTGCCGTGACATCATCCACCTCACCTGAGGTGCTCCATCGACAGAAGCATCCACCAAACCAGACATCACAACTCTTGAGCCTCTTTCGCCGCCTCAGATCTCCTTCCCAACCGCCGGCACCCACCGCAACGGCATCACCATCATCGACTCAGCAGATGAACCTGAGGAATACACTGGTCCACAAGAGAGGTCGCACTCTTTTGTTTCTGCTTATGTTATGCATTGCTTAAAATTACCTGCTACTTTATCGTCCCGTTCACCTCTTGGACTCCAGGTCAGGTCCAAATTAATGTTCAAACTTGAGTTCTAAATTAGTTGTGGGGCACATATCGAGGCAGCAATGAATAGTATCTCTGTCTAATATCTGGTTCACCTAGGGTATGCCTATTTTGTTCATCTTGGGTGGGAAAAAAATAGTAAAGAAATCATCATCTGTCTTTTTATTAAATTAAAGCAAACATCAGCCTGCTATCATTATTTTTGGATCCATCCACTGGTTGTTACCATCACTCTAAATTTCTGCATGCTCTCCTTACATAATCTCACCATATTTTTTTCGTATGCATGTCAGATATTGTACACGTCATGCTGAACATGTAGAGAAAAAGACAAGAGTTTTACGCGGCAATACAATGTCACACAGACATCGCTCCATGGTGGGTTCAATGGCAAACCCTCCCCCCCTCTCTAGATTGTAATCCAGAGGAAGATATCTGTTCTGAGGCGGATTCAGACGCAGCTGACCACTCCTATTTACCCCCCAAGGTGTTTTCTCTACCTTGGCATGATGATGTTAGTCATATCATGCATATGTTGCCTTGCAGTGCCTACTTTTGGCATCATATATGTCATCTTCTTAGTTTAGACATGTTCTGTAATGCCACCTGTTTAGTTTCTATATCATATATGGGAATTATCAAGTCTCATGTCTTTTAGCCAGCTATAATATATGTGAAATGTGCAATGCCATCCCGTTTAACCAGGCATCATATATTTGAATGATATCTTGCCCATCCTTTTCTTCATTACATTTCCATTTGTCGACAATGTTTGTACATTAAACTACTCTTCCTGTGAGCCAGCCATTTGGGTGGGAGATGGAAAAATCTGGAGTTAAAACAAGTCCTTTAGGGCAGACAGTGCTACTTGTCAAAGAAGATCTCTTGTTGGGTCCTGATAGCTCCTCAGAGAAGGATTCAGAGACAGATGACCAGTCTCATTCCCCCACCGAGGTGTATGCTCTAACTTGGCATGGTTATACTGCTCATATCATGCATATGGTGTCTTGCATTGCATAGTTTGGACATCATATACACAATATTCAACACCATGTGCTTAGTTCAGACATCATATCGAATGCCCTATGTTTAGCATATAAATCACATATGTGAATTAAATCATGTGATCTTGATTACTTATATAACATGTAGGTTAATTATGTCATGCGATCCTGTTTAGTTATTCATCATATCTTTGAATTATGTTATGCTATGCTATCCAGTTTAGATATACATCATATATGTGAAATTATGTCAAGCTATCCGTTTTAGTTAAACAATATACATGTCAACTATTTTATGCCCTCTTTTTTCCACACTATCTATTGCATCTGTCTCTCATACAATGTCTCATACAATATCCATACATTCAACTATGTTTCCTGTTTATCATCCATTTGAATTGGAGCGGGTGATGCTAGTATTACGGTCTTCAAATAAAATAGTGCTACCTCTCGGTGGAGATAGCACCCTGGTTGTACATGCACGAAAACCAGCCCTACCACACATAACCCAAACTCTCGCAGATTGTACCCCTACTGTGATCGACAAAGAACCAGCTTCACCCAATCTAACCCCAACCCCAGCAGATAGTAACCCAGTTCCTGTTGACACAGCACCATCTCCACCACAAAGCTCCCAAACAAGAGCAGTTAATAAGGCAGCTCCAGTGCCCAAAGGGCCAGTACTACCACGGCGAACACCAAATCCACCAGTTAGTATGCCTATTCCTCTGGAGGAAGCACAACCAGCTAGTCATAGTTTAGCATCTATTGCATTTGATGTTGTTAAATTCTATGTGTGTATCTTCCCATCTTGGAAATATTATAGTGAAGATGAAGGGAAATGCCAGTTGCACGTGTTTGTCCAGGAGTTATGTGTAAGTAATATTATTTGTGGCAATTACTTTGCTTTGTCTAATACATCCTACCTCCATGATGGTTATAATACAACAAATTTTCCCATTTTTCTCTATAGAGAAGGACCAATTTGGAAACTCGGGATGAGGTAACATGTGCTAATACCTATGCTATCTTCAAGAATGCTTGGTGGCAGTATCGGAATTACCTGAAGAAAACGTACTTCACCGGCAAATAAACTCATCAAATTCCCTTACGTTCTCCTGAGACACATTTACTGGACGATGACTGGAAATGCCTTGTTCTGTACTGGTCCCGAACCAAGAATGTGGTAAGGTCTATGAGCTCATTTTCTATTTTTAAATACTATATTCTTGCGTCTTACTGTACTCTGTTCATGTAGAACAAGTGCCTAAACCTGAAGAACAAATGTTCTAATTTAAGATTCCATTGCTATCATAGTTCAAAAAAGCGCTAGGCGTTAATTGTGCGTTTTGCCACCTCCTTGCGCTTTACTGACCAAAGTGCAAGCTTATGCGCAGTTGTGCGCAGATTAAGCGTAGGTATGCGCAATGCATTTTGCCAATGCCTAGAGCCTAGGCGCGCTTAAGTGCTCGCTTAGGCGCGCCTTTTTTAACTATGATTGTTATCGTGCATACTGCTTTGCTCTTGTATCACTGTATTTACTCATACAAACTTGTTTTTAAATTGAAGGATCCAATCGAAACTCCAATGGCACAGCAGGTATGTTCACGCATATTTCTTTAACAGGTCTGCTATTATCAATAGCTCTCTTGATTTCAATTTCAATTGTGTATACAGTTAACTTCTCATATCATGCACATTACTAGCATCACAACAGAGCCAATAGTGTTTCTGTACATGTAGACCCGTGGTACTCATCTGAAATCTTGTTGTGCCGTGTAGTTTCCCATGCTTTGTATTATTTCACTGCTGCTTTGTCTTGAACTGATGTGATTTGAACCGTGTCTCTATTTTGATTTGGCAAGACAATGCAGTGACCATAGGACATAGATATATGTTTGTTTTATGCTTTTATTATGTACTACTTGGCAATAGAAGACTTGGTAGTTTAATCTTGTCCACCTTACTAATGAACTGGTTCACCGATATGAGTTTCATATACTAGTACATGCTAAACCTGTTATGTGTCTACTTGTTTCTTCTTTTAGAATGCTGACAGAATATTGGGGAAGAGCGCCTTATTAAGCAATGGTAAAGGAAGTAATGTAGATAAGGTTCAGGATAGTGAGACATCCTTGTTGGTCTCCAATAAAGCTAATAAAACAGCTAAGGAAGACTATCTTGAAGATAGTGAGACAACCCCAAAGTCCTGTCTTGGTTTAGTGTTCGAGTTACTGGCCACTACTGCTTGCACAAGCTATTCAAATTCACTGTCTGAATCAGTTTGGTTTCTTGAGTCTCAAGTACAAGCTGAAAGACATCAATCAGCTGTGCTGCGACAAGAAGCGGAAGGACTGCGAAAGTCACTGGAGCATTCAGATGCATACTTTCTGGTGCAACAACAAGCGTTGGAGGATTTTAGCACCAAACAGGACAAAGCTAATAAGCTTGCTAAGCTTATTGCGAGCATGGTGGATACCTAGGATGACATTTCTTGAGCTCTTCTGAAGTTGTTTTAGTTATGCTCTTGTTTTGCTGCCATGTTTATTTGCACTGGTGGCCAATTTTGATGGCCAGTGTATGTAATACGCTGCTTTGTTCCCTATATTTGCACTGGTGGCGAACTTTGATGCCCAGTGGATGTAATATGTATAATAGCGGTAATAGGCTAGCGTTAGTTGCTTGTTTATTTATTTCCGTATTGTCTTGTTTAGTTGTTTGCTTGTAGTCATTGCAGTTCTTTTTCCGTGTTTTTCTAGTGGCCACAATAACCTATTTTTGGTAACTAGGCTACAATAATCATGGTAACACATGGACTGTTGTAACCATGGGCCTCTTGCGGACCATATGATCCATGGGCCTTCTACGGGCCGTAGGATCCATTGGTCTTCTATACGGGCCGTAGGATCCATGGGCCTTCTACGAGGCGTATAATCATTTCGCCAATCATGGGCCATACTATTCGTGGACCATAACGGGCCGTATTTGATAACTCTATGAAAACAGCCCAACGGTTTTTTTACATGAAAATGGCCCAACGTATTAAAGGTCCACAGACGGGCCTACTGTTAGCACGGGCTAAATTTGGCCCACAATCAGAAAATGATAGTAACGATCCGTAAGTAACCAAATACCGGAAATGAGCCAAAGAATAAATGGGCCCTGAGAAGGCCGAAAGATAACATGGGCTAGAAACGGCCCAATGGAATAATGGGCCATTAACGGGTATAAAATGATACACTGTTCATTACGGGCCAGTTTGACCACGGGTCGTTAATGGGCCAAAAGTTACAAAGGGCCTCATATGGGCTGAAAGACGTCATGGGCCACACATGGGCCGAACGTTAAAACAGGCTAGAATCATATTGGACGGCCCAGATGATGCTACTGGGCCTAATTCGGATAGGTCATAACGGGCCCTGGGTTAGCGGGTTGTAAATGGGCTATATGCGAACAGGCCGTTAACAGGCTTTCCGTGGGCCGGCCCGCCACCTTTTGACCAAGTCAAATGGGCTGGCCTTTTCACAGGAATGGGCCTCTATTGGGCCATGCCACGTGTCAATGTATCATAGGCGCCTTCGGTCCAATGAGTGGATGACATATGTCCCAACGGTGAGCCGACATGTGTTTCCTCCAGCCAATGATGATTTTACACGTGGAAAATCTCCATTGGTCGGGGCTGTTAACGGGTTATCAAATCTAAAACCGAACCTGATAGCTTAATGGTGTTCCGTTACGGTGGATGCCACATGTCGGTCACCATTGACGAAAGCACTACTGTGACGCGCGATTTATCATCATGGAAGTGGACACTTCCGTGATGATAATTTTGGTAATGTCATGGAACACTTCTATGATAGCACAGGTATGACTATCTTGATTTTGTCATAAAATCGTCATGGATGTAGATGCATGACAAAAAAGTGACCTATTGTGACAAACACGTATCATCATGGAAGTGTATTTTTTTGTAGTGAAAGGTTTCCACATCGGTGCAACAAGACCAAGACTAGAAGGACGGCAGGACGGAGGTCATCATGGAGCCCAAGACGGCGTCACCACCAGAGCCTTTGGCAGGCGAAGACTACTTTTGTTAGAATAGCTTGTACTAGCTCTCCCCCTTCAAAATTGGCCGTTGTGGGATCCCTTCCCGCCTACATTTGGGAAGAGGACCGGGGCCTCTATAAATAGGACTAGCCACCACCATAGAAAGGGGTCGACTCATCTTGGATTGGATCCACTCCATCCGAATCCTCACCAGATCTCCGAGCCCAAGAACACCTTTCCTCCGGAGGCTATTCACCCACTGTACTAGTTCTTCCTCAGCCCTCAAGAGGCAATCCTCCACCACACACTGGAGTAGGGTATTATACCATAACGGTGGCTCGAACCAGTATAAATCTTTGTGTCTCGTGTTCCTCGTGTTCGTCGAGCTAGGTCGTGGATCATTGAGCAAGCAAGCTAGCGAGAGAGAGAGTTCTTCGTGCGCACCCCAGTGTTCGAACCTCAAGGGTTTACCGGAACCCATGATCCGACAAATGCATACATTGGATTTCAACATAAAGTGGTTTCAAACATTTGAAAATCCAAATTAAGATGGATACAACCTTATGAATCTAAGATCATGCCATTTGTAAACCATATTTATGTATAAAGGGTGTTGTGCTTTTCAAAGTATATTATATATAAATGATGTAGATAGAATTTTATTCCAATCAAAATTGGATTTTGCCCGAACAAAAATAGAATACAAACTGGTTCCCCCCTTCCTCTCTCCCTCCATTTCCCCATTCGTACTCCGTGGGCGCCAAAACACCCTCTCCACCCCATCCACCGCCGTCCTCCTCCACCATGCCGGAGCTGATACCCCGACATCGCCATCCATTAGAACATATCGACCTCTCTCATCCACAGCTTCAGACCGGGATCCTTGCATCCCGTCCTCTCCCTTCATCCCCACCGTCGTCCACCTTGCTGGCGCTGCTCCTACGACCGTCTCGTCCATCGCACCCCGCCGCCACCGTCTACCCTCCTAGATCTGCTTCCACGCTGCCGACGGTCATCGCTACCGCATCACGGTCAAATTCTCAGAAGATGCATACACGGCACTGCACTAGAGGCGGTACTCTTTCGTATCTGCTCAACTTATTTATCGCAGCAAGAAAATAGATCGCCACTACTTTACTCTGATTTCTTGTCCATCACTTACTTGTTAGTTGAAAGCAAACATTGGTTGTGAAGTTGCCTTTGTCCGGTTTGCACCTTCAGATCGGCCACGGCACACTCAACACTATACTCGCAATGCTTATGGTTTTCCATTTTTATATTCCACACTAGTTAAATGACAGAAGACTAAATTTCAAAATTAGGTCAGTCAATTTTTGAGAGCTCGTCGGAGTTTGCCGGTGCGAAAGAAGGGGCTCGGGTGGGGATGGTGGTTGTGGGGGACGGTGGTGGGGCCTCGCCGAACGAATAAAACTCGACGCAGGTGGGGGCGGGGGTGGGGGTGGGGGTGGCAGAGGAAGACAGGCGGCGGGGCCGGTTTAGGAGAGGGCGGGGGGGTCGCGGCCGGTGGTTCGGCTGGCGGCCCGTGCGGTGTTCTGTATGGGAAGAATCGGAGATGAGGAAGAAGAAAGGTTAGGAGACGTAGGATCTTCATCCAATCGCCTGAAATGGTCGACTGACCCAAATGACAAAAGTCACGTGACTTGCATACAGACATGCCTTTATATTCAGTACCATCATCATAGATGCTTAGCACTACTCCTTAATCCATCAAGCTAAACAACGTGCCACTCATAATCCCAAAGTTTTTGCTCAAATACGAATCTGATATGATGCTGATATTACTAAAACAGATAATGTTTAATTGGTCAGCTAATGTTCCTACTTTACTTTTGAAAAGCACGGGCACCACATATAGAGAGACAACAGGGAGTTGCGTTCTTAATGTGCTCTGGTTCATCATGTGTGGGCACTACGCAACGAACATTTTATTTTCCAAAATCTTCTTGCTCTTCTTTAGCATGTTCCTCTTTGAGGGAGTCCTGGACTAGGGGGTGTCCGGACAGCCGGACTATCATCGTTCGCCGGACTCCAAGACTACGAAGATACAAGATTGAAGACTCTGTCCCGTGTCGGGATGGGACTTTCCTTGGCGTGGAAGGCAAGCTTGGGGATACGGATATGTAGATCTCCTACCATTGTAACCGACTCTGTGTAACCCTAGCCCTCTCCGGTGTCTATATAAACCGGAGGGTTTAGTCCGTAGGACACAACAACCATTACAACAATCATACCATAGGCTAGCTTCTAGGGTTTAGCCTCCTTGATCTCGTGGTAGATCCACTCTTGTACTACCCATATCATCAATATCAATCAAGCAAGAGTAGGGTTTTACCTCCATCGAGAGGGCCCGAACCTGGGTAAAAACATCGTGTCCCTTGTCTCCTATTACCATCCGCCTAGACGCACAGTTCGGGACCCCCTACCCGAGATCCGCCGGTTTTGACACCGACATTGGTGCTTTCATTGAGAGTTCCTCTGTGCCATCACTGATAGGAAGGATGCCTCCTCCCGTATTCAAGGACAGTATTTTCGCCAAAGGAGCCTTGGCCGCAGGCCAAACTGTCCGTCTAGGTGGTTTTCTCATGACCGCCTGTCCGGCCACCGCTTCGACAATGACCTCTCAAGTCGTCAAAAGCAATCTTCACGTCAGCTCGGAATTTGCCGAGCGGCTGGATCCAATAGAGCTCTCGTCCGTAAATGAGCTATTGGATCGCATCGCCGCCCTGGGAGTCGCTACAGACTACAATTAGATTGGGCTTAAAACCGATCTGAGAGAGATTAACTCTCCCCAGGTCACTCACCACGTTGCAGTGGTAGAGCAACAATGCGACGATTCTTCTCCTGTATTGAAAACTAGTCATGTCCGGGCTGCCGAACCCTCCAGGCTGGATTCCCGCGGAGGGACGGACTTCGATCAAGCACTGAACCTAAAGTCAGGCATTGGACCGGACTCGTTGGACAATGTTCCACTTTCCAAGCTTCCAAATTCGGAAACTTCTCGGCCCTTGAGCCTTGAGATGGGTAGGGTTCCGGACTCAATTCCACCCACCTGCCCAGACATATGCGATCTATCTCTAATCCGGCAAGAGCCTGCTGAAACAGTACATCATTACTGGGCCAGATTCCTCCTGGTTATGGACAGGATAAAGGACTGCCGAGAGGAAAACGCAATCGCAATCTTTTGCAATAATTGCACGGACGAGGGAATCTTGAACGCCGTCAGCCGTCGTGAAATTACACGCTTCACCGACCTGGCGTCCATAGTACGAAAGTACTGTGCGATGGAAAGTTTCCGGAAACCCGAAAATAAGTTTTGGGACAATCCGGCCACAACCCTAGTCCGCAACAAAAGGGTGCATTACACTCAGGCACCAGATACAAAAACCAAAAAGCAAAAACCCCATAAAGGGCATGGAACCGTACTGGAGGGGTGGCTTAGTGGACCCTGTAAAATACACAGTACAGAGGGTGCCACCCCAACACATAGCCTTCGAGCATGTTGGATATTACGGCAGGTGGCCAAAAGTGGCGAGAAGCTTCTAGCCCCGGAAAACCACTCCAACAATACCGGTACGGTATCAACAGTCTTCGAGACCTTCGCATCAAATAATATGCGGAAACGAACAATCCGCAGCCTCGCCGAAGTCTACCAAGTAGCAACAACAAATCCATGGAGCGACACAGCCATCACCTTCAACGCCAGCGACGAACCTAAATTCCGAACAGCTCGAGCACCAGCCGCACTGGTACTTAGTCCAATAGTGGAAGGCTTTCGACTTACAAAGGTCCTCATGGATGGCGGCAGCGGATTAAACCTCATCTACAAGAGAACTCTTCAAAAAATGGAAATAGACTGGAGCCGCATGGAGCGAAGCAGCACAACCTTCAGAGGAACAATCCCTAGCCGGGAAGCGCGTTGCACCGGAAAAATCACACTCGATGTGGTGTTCGGCTCGCCGGACAATTACAGATCCGAAGAAGTCATGTTCCAAGTGGCCCCGTTCAACAGCGGATATCACGCTATATTAGGACGAGAGGCATTCACAATTTTTCAAGCCGTACCCCATTACGGGTACATGAAGCTCAAAATGCCTGGGCCCGGCGGAATAATCACTCTCGTTAGTGATCCGGACATAGCACTCCGCGCCGAGAACAAGACAGCCACATTAGCCCTGGAGGCACTATCCGAAGCCCTAGCGGCAGAAGAACTTACCGCGCTACGCTCTACTGTGAATAGAGACGATGTGATACTCGATAAGAGATCCAAGTCCACCTCCTTTAAACCAGCGGACGAAATAATAAAATTTCAGGTCCATCCAACGGACCCGACAAAGACGGCTTCCATCGGGGCACAGTTGAACCCTGATGTAGACGCCGCACTGCGAGAATTCCTTCGGGAAAATTGGGACATTTTCGCCTGGCACCCTTCGGATATGCCCGGAATCCCACGCAGGTTGGCAGAACACAGCCTAAATATCCTAAAAGGATTCAAGCCAGTCAAACAGGCTCTTCGACGATTTTCCGAACCCAAAAGACAGGCAATGGGAGAAGAGCTGGCCAAACTATTGGAAGCCGGATTCATCAGAGATATCAAACATCTGGATTGGCTAGCAAACCTAGTAATGGTACCAAAGAAGGACAAATCCTGGCGCCTATGTGTTGATTTTAAAGACCTCAACAAGGCCTTCCCAAAGGATCCCCTCCCCCTCCCCCGCATCGACCAGATAATCGATGCTACCGCAGGACACGATTCACTGTGCTTCCTCGGCGCATACTCCGGCTACCATCAAATCAAGATGTCGGAAGTAGACCAAGCCGCAACGGCATTCATCACTCCATATGGACCATCCTGCTTCAACACGATGCCCTTCGGACTTAAAAACGCCGGCGCAACATATCAGCGCATGATTCAAACATGTCTGGCCACCCAGATCGGCAAAACAGTAGAGGCATACGTAGACGACGTAGTCGTGAAAACCAAACACATCGAAACTCTATTAAACGACTTGAGGATCACATTCGACAACCTCAGAGCATACGACATCAAGCTGAATCTGGAAAAATGCGTTTTCGGCGTACCAGCCAGAAAGCTCCTGGGCTTCATTGTATCCGGTAGAGGAATTGAAGCAAACCCAGCCAAGATCCGAGCTCTGTCTCAGCTAGATATTCCAAAAGACCTCAAACAAATACAAAAATTGACTGGATGCGTGGCGGCTCTAAGCCGCTTTATCTCCCGTTTAGGAGAAAAGGCATTGCCCCTTTCTCGCCTCCTTAGGCGCACCGAACACTTCGAGTGGACGGATGCTGCCACTGCCGGACTCGAAGGAATAAAAGCCATATTGGCGACAAATCCGGTCCTGGCTGCGCCCAACTTGGGCGAACCAATGTTGTTATACATCGCGGCAACACATCAAGTTGTAAGCGCGGTACTCGTCGTCGAATGAGAGACAGAAGGGCATAAATTCCCTCTTCAAAAACTAGTGTACTACGTATCCACTGTGTTAACCCCCTGCAAGTCCCGTTACCCGCACTATGAAAAGATAGCGTATGCGGTGTTCATGGCATCCCGGAAGCTCCGACACTACTTTCAAGAGTGTTCGATAACAGTGTCCTCCGAAGTGCCCCTCAACGACATCATAAACAACTGCAACGCGACGGGCAGGATTGCAAAATGGGCCATTGAGCTCTTACCATTCGATATAACTTACAAACCTCGGCGAGCTATAAAGTCACAAGTTTTGGCTGACTTTTTCGCTGAATGGACCGAAGCCGAACTCCCTAAAGAGTACGGCGCATATTCCAATTGGATTATGCACTTCGACGGCTCTAAAATGTTGGCCGGATTGGGGGCTGGCATTGTATTGACGTCCCCAACTGGGGACATAGTCCAATACGTACTTCAGATAATGTACACGGACTCCAACAACGCAGCCGAATACGAGGCCCTTTTACATGGCCTCTGGATGGCAATCTCCATGGGCATTCAACGCCTAGAGGTGCGCGGGGATTCAAACCTTGCAATATCCCAAGTAAATGGAGACTTTGATGCCAAGGATCTGAAAATGGCAGCATATCGTAACGCTGTCCTAAAATTGTCAGCTCGGTTTGACGGACTTGAATTCCACCACATAGCCAGGGACAACAACCAAGCGGCCGACGTATTGGCACGCATCGGCACAAAACGTGACGCTATCCCTCCAAACATCTTCCTGGAACGGCTGTTTAAGTCATCCGTACTATGGGAAGAGGAGCCCGGAAATAACAAACCGGAAGCGGCCACACCAACCGACACAGAGCAATCTGACATAACCGGCGATTCAGCCGATGAAATAACACCTTCAGCCCACGACATAATGGTAATCGCCCCGTGGACGGAGCCATTCCTAGCCTACTTGCTTAGGCAGGAACTTCCCGAAGACCAAAATGAGGCCCACTGCATAATCCGGTGATCTAAAGCCTACAAGGTCCATGAGGGAGAACTCTATAAGAAAAGCACAACCGGAGTCCTTCAAAGGTGTATCTCCGAAGAGGAAGGGCGAAACCTTCTGGCTGAAATTCATGCCGGACTAGGCGGACACCACGCAACAGCTCGGGCCCTTGTAGGAAAGGCATTCCGTACAGGATTTTATTGACCGACGGTCCGGGAAGATGCTCAGGATTTAGTCCGAAGATGCGTTGGTTGTCAGCTCTTAGCTAATCAGAGCCATATGCCACCCACCGCCCTCAAAACTATACCCATTACCTGGTCGTTCGCGGTCTGGGGGCTTGACATGGTTGGACCCCTTAAAGGGGGAACCCACAAGCAAAGGTATCTATTGGTCATGGTGGATAAATTCACCAAATGGATAGAGGCCAAGCCAGTAAAAACGGCAGAGTCCGGACCAGTGATAGACTTTATCTCCGGGGTAGTACACCGTTATGGTGTCCCCCACAGCATCATCACCGATAACGGCACGAACTTTACGGCCGACGAGGTTAAATCATGGTGCAAAAATATGGGCATTAAGCTCGATTACGCTTCAGTCTATCATCCTCAAACCAACGGTCAAGTGGAACGAGTGATCGGTCTAATAATGAGCGGCATCAAACCCAGACTAGTGCGGTCACTTACGAAATCTGACACACACTGGGTAGAGGAGCTAGACTCCGTACTCTGGGGGCTGCGGACAACGCCCAACCGTACTACCGGATTCACACCATTCTTTATGTTATACGGCGCAGAGGCAGTTCTGCCCTGTGACATCATTCATGACTCACCTCGAGTGCGCATATACGAAGAAAGAGAAGCCGAGCTGGATCGGCAGGACAGCTTGGACGCATTGGAGGAAGAGTGCGACGTCGCCAAGGCTCGTTCCGCATTCTATCAGCAGCAGGCTCGAAGATATCAAAGCAGAGAAGTACGGGCCAAGACTTACAACGTTGGCGAACTAGTTCTACGCCTGCCGGACAAGAAAAAGGACAAACTCAAGCCCAAACGGGAGGGCCCCTTCATCATCGATCAAGTCCTGACCGGCAGAGTGTACCATCTATGAAATGCGTCGGACAACCGACTCGAGCCGAACCCATGGAACGCAGCCTGCCTCCGAAGATTCTATGCCTAGCGCCGGACTAAGAGTTCGTCCCCTTCCCCCGTCCAAACTTTTACATTGCAGCTGTCTTTTGTTTCTCTTTCTTCTCTCAACAATTTTTCTAAAAAGCCCTTGAAGGCCTACTTGCGCATTATTTGCATTCACTTGATGTGCCATCCGCACTCATTATACCTGGGGGCTTCTTTACCAGAAGCTTAATTATAAGGGCTCGATGCCCAGCACATGTCTCAAGCTTCCACATGTACCTTTTATTCACCATTATATGCATCGATATGACTTAAGTTTTGGCCAAGCTGGGTTGCCTGGCTCCTGTGCTTACCCCTACGTTCCCGATTGTTCGGCTAGGAGGTAAAGGGAGCACCTCTGCGATTGTTACTGCCGGGTCAGCCGGATGTGTACCTCAGACTGGGTGAAGCCGAAAGCTAGCGTTCTTAAGGGAATATTCGGTCGGTGACTTGAAAGATGATTTTTAACCTACTTATTTATCTGCCCCCAGATGTTTTTCTGCTTTTTTCGCAGTCCGGACATGCACTTTAGGGCATGCCCCCCAGGGAAAGGAACCCTTAACGGAACTATTCTCCCTGGAAGATGTTTCTTACTAACCATGTAATATAACATAACTAGTTGGGCACTTGTCTGATAAAGCACTAATGACCCCTACGCCTGGTCTCCATGCATACCCCGGTTGTTTCTTAACCGAGAAGGTATTCGGACACACTCCAGACTCTAGGGTCCCGAGGTTGAAGCGAAAAGGTCGGTAAAGACAAACGATCTACAATCTGGCTAGAAGGCATTTCACATGTCATTTTAAAATACATTGTCACATCTACTGACTGTATTCCTCCTCAATCCCGTCTAACAGGCTGTCTAATTTACAGTCCCATTGGGAAAATTTAGCGGCCAACTCTACTTGGCCATATACTAAACTCACAGGGATCTCCTTCCCATCGGGCCCCACGGGTCCGACCTTGGCCATGTGGTTGGGATCCGCCTTCTTGTACCGCGTCTTCACCATGGCCCAAGCCTCCCTGGCACCTCGGCGGCAGGCCGAAATCTTCCATAAACGGAAGCGCTGCCGCACTCCCTGAAGCTTCTCCGCAAGCTCCCCAAGGCCCTCGGGTAGGGAGAGGGCTGGCCATAAAGCCTGGACGACGCCGCTCATTGCCTGCCGAACTCGCTCGAGCAGCTGCAACAGCTCGGGAAGTTGATCACCCGTTGATATGGGCATCTCCTCCGCAGGGCGACCTGTGAGCATACCTACAAGACATATTTTGTCAATCGACTTCCTCGCCGAACTCTTCCTTTCAAAGGAGTCCACTCAAGCACTCACTATAGATGCCGCGACGAAGCCGCTCAGTCTCCTTAACAGAGCCGGACAGCTCGGCCCGAACACCTTTCAGCTCTTCTCCGAGCTGGGCGTGGGCATCCTGGAGCTTGTTCCTTTCCTGCTGCACCCTATTCAGCACCCTCTCGCCGGCCTTCAGCTGGCGCAGTAGTTCTTGCCTATCCGGATCTTGTCAGGCAGCACCTGCAATGTCATTATTAGACTTGCGCGCACGCCGCACACCACTTATCTTTTTAAAATAATGTGTTACCAGGAGGGGTCTCTATGTTTCCTCCTGCGGCAGCAAGTGCGGCCTCGAGTTGGGCCTTGCACTCTTGCAGCTCCTGAGACAGTTGGGTGTTCTTCTCCGGAAGATCCTGCGTTTCAAATGATCCTTAAATCAGTTAATATAACTACTTTAAGTCTCGGGGCCTACTGGCATATACAACTATTAAACTCTCTTACCCGTATGTCCTTTACATAATGCTCCGTGGCTCTGGTAAAACCATCTTGAGCAGCACGGAGGTGCGCGTACCCCGCGTTAAAGGCATTCAACGCCTTAGGGGAGAAGCACGCGTCACGAAATACTGTCCGGCGGCGCCTATGGTTCATGGTGCTCTCCACCTCAGACTTGGTGGCGGACAGTCTGTCGGCATCCTCCGTTGGAGGAGTATCCGGCTCGCGCCTTGCGCTCGCCTCCCCCTCCAGACCAGGTGTTGGAGCCTGGCTGGTAGAGATTGGATTGGCAACCTCTACACCCGCAGTCCGGCGGGCGCTTTTTCTCGTACAAAAGCCATGAGCACTCAAACACTTTCTAGGAACATTGCTCCAAATAATTAACTGCGAGCTATACCTTTGCGGTGACGTTTCAGTCCGCGCCGCGCTCCTCTTCCGCCTACTGGTCCGGACTGGCCCTTGTTGGTCAGCCGCCGCGGGCTCGGCTTCCCGCCTTGAAGGCGCTTCCTGCAAAACACCATCGTACGCGAAGGTCAGAAATGAGCAAGGAAGAGATAATGATGTCGGGACTTCCGTCACAATCACCTGGGAAGCCGGATATAGTCCGGGGTAGTCAGCCGTAATGGCGACTAAAGCAGTATCCATGCTGAGCTGGTGGAACACCCCGTCGATTAGCTCCACCTGAATGTCCGGATCCTCTTCGGAGGCCGTATCCTGGGATATCTCTGGATCCTCGGGTTGCGGAGCTGGACTTATCATGTCCTCCACAATCTGACGCAGTTCCTGCGTCGAAGACATAATATAAGAAGCTTAAACTTTGAAAGCATGGGTCGGGCCCTTAAAGTGTTCGCTTACCCAACGCCGAGGGTTATTCATGGAGAACCCATTCAACGGGTTCGTCTGAAGGAAGTCCTCCTTCTCCCCCTTGTACAGGCCGGACAGGATCTGCACCAGATCCTCAGCCGAATCCGATCCTTTGCGGCCATGACGGGTGGCATCGTCTTCCCCGTTGAAATCCCACATGGGGTGGCCTCTGTATTGCAGTGGCTGCACCCCCCGTGTAATGCACGTTGCCATGACTCCAATCATGGTCAACCCGGAATGGGCCAGTAATCTTATTCGGCCCATCAGATAATGGACGCTCTTGTCTTCCTCCAGTTGGGGGCTCCGCGGGCGCCAGCTAAGGCGTTTCTTTAGAGGAGCAGTACTGAACTCCGGGAGGCCGATCCGAACAGGGTCCGACAGCGGAGCGTCTTCTATGTAAAACCATTCCGAAGGCCAGTCTTTGGACGCCTTCTTAGGGGTTCCGGATGGATATCCGGTCCCGGCAATGCGCCATATTTCGGCGCCGCCCACTTGACATATGGACCCCTCGTGGGAATGGTGTACGAGGCAGAACAACCTCTTCCACAGTGCAAAATGGGGCTCGATGCCCAGAAATAGCTCACAAAGAGCTACGTAACCCGCGATATACAGGATAGAGGCGGGCGTAAGGTGATGGAGCTGGAGTCCGTAGAACTCCAGGAGCCCGTGGAGGAACGGATGTATAGGAAATACGAGTCCCCTTATCAGATAGGGGACGAAGCATACCCGCTCCCCTTTGTTGGGACTTGGGGTAGCCTCCGCTTGCTTCCCACCTTGGTAGGTGGCCAACCCGGCTCGAACCGGGACCATGAAGGCCGGAGGGAGATATCCCTTTGCTTGGAGTGTCACCAGCTCGTTGTGCGGGACAGAACATCTCCGCCAGTCTCCTGGCAGTGGGCTGGGAGCGCGAGAGGAGGAGCTGCGTCAACGGTCCATGATGGAATGGATTTTTCGGTCGGAGGCGCTCCGATGAGTACTCGCGGAAGGAAGGTGGTGTGATTTGGATCTGGATTCTTGCCTCTCTTATAGGCAGATTATTTGCACACATAGGGGGTAAAACATAAAAGATACCCTGGCTTTTCGCATTCGTGCGACGCGTGGAAGATGGCCATTATGGGGCGTGGAAGACAAGAAGCGCAACATTGATAAGAAAGTCGGACACTGTCCGGCAAACGCACGGAATTTGGAGGAGAACCCACCTTGCAACGCCGAAGACTATATACGCGCTGGACTTATCGTCATTGAAGCCTGGTTTGGGGGCTACTGAGGGAGTCCTGGACTAGGGGGTGTCCGGACAGCCGGACTTTCATCGTCCGCCGGACTCCAAGACTACGAAGATACAAGATTGAAGACTCCGTCCCGTGTCCGGATGGGACTTTCCTTGGCGTGGAAGGCAAGGTTGGCGATACGGATATGTAGATCTCCTACCATTGTAACCGACTCTATGTAACCCTAGCCCTCTCCGGTGTCTATATAAACCGGAGGGTTTAGTCCGTAGGACACAACAACCATTACAACAATCATACCATAGGCTAGCTTCTAGGGTTTAGCCTCCTCGATCTCGTGGTAGATCCACTCTTGTACTACCCATATCATCAATATCAATCAAGCAGGAGTACGGTTTTACCTCCATCGAGAGGGCCCGAACCTAGGTAAAAACATCGTGTCCCTTGTCTCCTGTTACCATCCGCCTAGACGCACAGTTCGGGACCCCCTACCTGAGATCCGCCGGTTTTGACACCGACACTCTTCCGTTCTTATTTAATAAGTACTCTCTCCATTCCTAAATACAAGTCTTTGTATAGATTCCACCATGGACTACATATGGAGCAAAATGAGTGAGTCTACACTCTAAAATGTATCTGTATACATCTGTATGTGATCCATAGTGGAAATCTCTACAAAGACTTATATTTAGGAACGGAGGGAGTATGATAGTAGTACAGTATGTTTCTTGTAGTGAAGATGAGCAGGGACATTTGCATTGTAGAGGTCTAAACTGTCGGTTGTGATGGACACTTTGAACTCTTCGGGCCTCTTTGATTCATAGGATTTTGTAAACATAGGAATAGGAATTGTAGTGGCATGCCCACTTGAATCCTATAAGATTAGCAAGGAAAGCGGGGAGTTGTGTCGCCTTTGAGAGTTACACTGATATTAACAGTACCGCACCTTCAGTTGAAGAGAGCTG
Organism: Triticum dicoccoides; assembly: GCF_002162155.2. Taxonomy (NCBI): domain Eukaryota; kingdom Viridiplantae; phylum Streptophyta; class Magnoliopsida; order Poales; family Poaceae; genus Triticum; species Triticum dicoccoides. The sequence continues at coordinate 539,221,873 of NC_041381.1, read as the reverse complement.
GTATCCGAAGCCTTTCTAGCCGTACCGGCAATACTAGCACATATACTCCAGCAAGTTCCACTTTGTTGATTTTACTCCTGATGCTTACGATTTTCCCGTTATATCTACACTATGATCTGTGTAGCTGATTTGTGTCGCACTAGCAGCAGTCCACTCTTGAAGCTAAACAACGCACCAATCATAAGTCCAAAGCTTACCTCTTCTAATACAAATTGTGATATGATACTGATATTAGTTAACAGACACACATTTAATTGGTCAGGTAATGCTCCCACTTGATTTTCCAAATGCATGTGGCCACATATGGAGAGACAGCATGGAATTGCATTTCTTTGGGTGTTGTGATTCATCATGAGTGGGCAACCAACATTGTATGCAATGAAGCGGTACCTCAAGAATATGCTTCCTCTTCTGTTCTTTAACATGTTCCTCTTTTGTTATCTGTATTTAGTACGTACAGTATGTTCCTTGTCAGGAAGGGGAGCAGGGACATCTGCAGTCAACAGCTGATAGAGCTGGACTGTACGTGATCGATAGGCTTTCAATTAGTAGCAGCAATACAACACCGTATTTTCCAGCTAGTTCCAATTTCCCGATTTATATATCGTGGTTATGGTGTACCCCTTTTATGTACACTACGATCTGCCTAGTTGTTGTGTGCTCTTGTTATCATGGTTTGGTAATAAACTCTCTATATAGTATATTATGAACCTATCATTTGCCAACTATCCTTACTTCTGGAGCCTATTTTTTGTGTACTTGTGCCAGATTATATTAATGCATGCACCATATCACAGCACACATTGGTTGTACAACCAATGACACAAAACTTAGGACCGACTCCAGTAGACTGTGCCCATACTTCACTGGCCACACAACTAGCCCCACCACACAGGATCTGCAGTCCAGCAAAAGGTATGCTGATTTCAGTTGCCATAGCACCAGCCATACCAAAGAAAAATCCCACTCCAGCAAAAAGTACAGCAAGTCCACTGGCCGAAGACCTATCCCAACTGCACGTGGTGGTCAGTCCTGTTGATCAGCCTGATTGTATTTTGACGGTATTGGCTCAATGGCCTCGTCGTCGAATTGTGGCAGTAGCCTGCGTTTTGGATAGCTCTTTCTCGGGCGCTCGAGGCTGTACTCTTCTGTAGCTAGGACCTTGGTCCATCTGTCATTGAGCATATCCTGTTTGGCTTGAAGCTGTGGTTGTTTTTTTTTCAGGCTTCGCACAGTGGTGATGAGTTGTTGCTTCAAGCGCTCTTGTTTGAGGGGTTTTGGCACGATGAAATCTTCATTGCCGAGGCTAACATCCTTCTCGGAAGCCGATAAGTAGTTACTATCTTCTGAATCCTCTTGGTTGACAAGTTCGTTGGGGTCGACTTGTCCCTCTTCCCTCTCGTCCTGCTCGAACGTGGGCTCGTCGGGGTGGTCGGGGTCTTCGGTGTTGTCCGTAATGTCATTATCTCTGACGCCGGTGTTGCGTCCTTTGCCCAATGTGATCAAGAGCGGCGCCGCTGGCGCCGACGTTTTGGTGGATCATCAACGAGCTTATCCTCATCTTGAGTGCAATCGTCATCCTTCTTCTATGGCGTACCCACCATGTATACATCATAAGTTGAGGTGGCCTTCCAGCGCCCAGTGGTGGGCGGGTTTTGACCTGTTTCGGCTCCGGCATCGTCGTCCATGCCATCGATGTCTTCGGAGGCGTAGTCTAGCATGTCAGTTAAATCCTCAATAGTAGCTATTAAGTGGGTGGTGGGTGGGACGTAAAATTCCCTTCTATCAGCCCCTAGCCCAAGTCGGGTGTAGTTCGGAGATGACAGCTCCGTTATAGTGAGAGATTGTATCAAGTCCAATGTTTTGTTTAAGAGCGAAAGCTGGACAAGAGTCTGCGGATCTACGGAACTGGGTTCGGTGGTAACCACTCGATCGAGCCCGGCGGACGCAGACCTTGGGTGTCCGGAGTTGACGTCCCGCGGTGAGTTCGGCATGGATGCATCTGGGTCTCCGGCTAGAAGCTCCTTGATTAGGGAGAGTCCGCTGAGGTTCATCTTCCCATCTTCAGACAAAGAGGTCCACTCTGGATATAGGGCCAGGGTGGACATGAGAGTCGATCCCTGGACGGGATCTGATGGTGGATCCGAAGGACCTTCTTCGTATAACTGGGGAGCGGCAGCCGAGGCCGTGAACCCCTTGAAGACAAGGTCTCCTCGGACATCAGCAACATAGTTCAAGCTTCCAAACCTGATCTGATGACCAGGGGTGTAGTTGTCGATCTACTCAAGGTGACCAGTTGAATTGGCATGCTGAGCGAAGCCACCAAACACGAAGAGCTGACCCTAGAGAAAAGTCTCCACGGAAACAGCATCGTTCTCAATGACAAGGCGATCCATCGATCCTTTTGTCGACGACACAGTGGAACTCTCAATGAGAGCACCAATGTCGGTGTCAAAATTGGCAGATCTCGGGTAGGGGGTCCCGAACTATGCGTCTGAGGATCAATGATAACAGGGGACGAAAGGGATACAATGTTTTACCTAGGTTCGGTCCCTCTTAAAGGAGGTAAAACCCTACATCCTGCTTGATTGTATTCAATAAGTATAAGGGTTACAAGAGTTGATCTACCTCGAGATCGTAATGGCTAGACCCTAGATGTTTAGCCTATGAGAATTCTGATAGCCTCTATGGACTAACCCTCTGGTTTATATACACACCGGAGGGGCCTAGGGTTGTACAGAGTCGGTTTGTGAGGGAAGGAGATAACATATCCAAACACCAAGCTTGTCTTCCACGCATACGGCACTCCTACCCGGACACGGGGGAAAGTCTTCATGCTTTTATCTTCACGGCCCATCAGTTCAGCCCATATCAAATAGACCGGACACCTGAGGACCCCCAAATCTAGGACTCCCTCACCCGTCCTCGCCTAAGTTAAAATCTACTCTGAGTGAGAGCAATCCTCCCACTCGGGGGCTTAGCCGCGAACCAGCTTCGCCTAAGTTAAATAAAAATCCATTCACCCAAAGAAGGCAGTAAGCGGAAAGCAAATCGGATAAATCCAAGTTCATAATCGCAAGCAAAAGTACTCGGGCACCAGGCCCGAAAGAGTTTAACGATTACAAAATCACTCAGCATTCCAAGGCAAATGAATACAAATCATCAAGTTTTTTCAAGGAGGGGGGCTCGCTGGCTCGACGAAGGTGTCCAAGTCAATGCCATCAGCTATGCGAGTGGCTGCTTCGATGAAAGTCTCGATGAAAGATTGAAACTAAAGCTTCTTGGTGTTCACCACCTGGAGAGCCTTTAGCTTTTCTTCCTTGGCGTCCTTTCAATGAACAGGGACGAGTGAAAGAGCCACGTTAGCACCACAGCGAGCAGCTGGTTTTTTCCATGCCTGCACTCGATTAGGAATTTCATTGAGTCGAGTCATCAGTGACTCTAGGTCATTTTGCCGCACATTCTCTGGCCATAACTCCTCGTTTATCCGCGAGAGTGCAACCTTCAATAGAGCAATGTAATCCAAGGCACTGTCAGGCAAGCCTCAAATCACAGCACATTCATCGCCACTTTGTCTTTGACAAGGGACCTTGTGGGGTCCAGGCCTGGTTCAATCCGCTTAGTTTCCTGTTCAAAGTTCTGACATAATTCTGCACACAAAAAAGGAAAAGTTGGGTTGGCGGGAAAGTTTGGATAAAGAAGTTTTTTCGATTCACTCGGGCAAAGGAAGGTACCTTCAAGCATGATGAACATCTTCTTTGCAAGATCCCCCCAAGTAAACCTCCAACTCGTCCCTCTTCTGAGTGAGCTAGTCAACCTTATCAGCCAAAACAACTTTCTCCTCCCTCAGTTGTGCAGCCTCCTTCTTTGCTTCATCAACGGCAGTCTTTAGGGTCACGTTCTCCTCCTCAAGCTTTCCAACTGAGGCCAGCTTCCTCTCAGCCACTTCAGTTTTCTCTCACGCCACCTTCTACGCCCCCGCCCGTTCTACACCTTGTTCTCCAGCGTCTGCTTCATAGTGTCTAAAGAAAAAGAATTCCTCAGTCGCGCTTCGAGTTGACGGTTTTCACTACACACATCTGTTCGAGTGAAGTCACTCAGTTCAAAGGACAAAAAATAAGAAACGACAAATCACGCGGTTAACAGAATGTTACCTCCCATGGTCTTCACTCCATCCTGAGCGTCCTTTAGACTTTTTCTGGCAAGTTCTAGATCGAGTTGAAGCTGAGACTTCTCCTTCTCCAGAGTGGCATATTGCGTACCGAGTTCGAAAGTTTTCTGGAGTCAGCAAAAGACGATTCAGTCGACATCAATAAAGATTTTTTTTCAAGTATTCCCGACTTCCAAGTGGAAAGAAGCAGACAGACAAGTTCTAAGACCCCTGTCGGATTAAACATTCAACAACAGTCTCGGGGACTACACCTAGTGGGTGCACTCAGCGTGCCCCTACTGGATTCAGCCTGACTGATTGTCAAAAAAGCTCATATTCACAGACCCCCACCGACTGCCTGCAGTCGACCGCGGCCTCGGGGACTACATCCAGTGGGTGCACTCAGCGTGCCCCCACTGGATCAATTTTCCCACTCGACACAACCTGATCGGTTCGAGTGAAGAACAACAAACAAACACATTCTAAGACCCCTACCAAATCAAACATTCGACAAGGGTCTCAGGGACTACACCTAGTGGGTGCACTCAGCGTGGCCCCGCAGGATCAGGTACCCACTCGACACGGCCCAACTGAATCGAGTGAAACAAGTGCCATCCCGGCTACTTCGGCAAGGTCGATATGCGCAACTTCCACAAACTACCATCCTTGCTACTTCGGCAAGGTCGATACGTGCTACTTCCACAAAATACCATCTTGGCTACCTCGGCAAGGTCGGTATGCGCTACTCCCACAAGCATCGGTGACATATATCACCACTACACCCACTGGGTGTACAATTTCAACAAAGTCAAGACGAAAAAAAATTCAGTCAAAAATCAACTTACTATTGTACTTACTCGAACATTTGCTTGAAGAGCCGCGCTGGCGTCATAAGCTACCTTGCTGATCTTATACACCTCCTCCAGTTGTTGTGTCATCAGGCCAGCTTGGATCATGGCCTCCTTGGCAGCTCATGTTTGGTCCTCTGGGACACGATGTAGAGTGAACACAGTCAGCGGAGGAGTTGGTAAGATAGCTGGAGGGGTTGTCGTTTGTGATCACTTAGTCAGACCTAAGGTTTGAGCACCCGGCAAAGGAGGTTGAGCAGTCGACAAAGGATCAGCAAAACAAACTCCACCTCGAGACAAATCGCCTAGCTCTCGAATAACAGGTTCAGGTTGTGGTTGAGGTTCCTGGCTCGAAGGCATTCTCCTGCTGAGACCTCGCGAGGTAGTCGAAGCCCTGCCTCTTCCTCCCGCGCTCCTCGAAGGCTCCTCCTCGTCATCATCAGGAAGTTGGATAATGTTTGCTCGGACTGAAGTCACTTGACAGTGAGATTTCGGTCGACCGCCAAGACAATTGACAAAGTGTAAACTGATCATACCTGCTCGAGAAATGGCTGCATCCGCAGTGTCCGCGTCAGCTTGCTCATGATCGATCTCCATATGGGATGTTCTAGAGGTAGCGGCCCTGGAAACCCCAAGTTCCACTCGGTCAGACAGATGTGAAGGTTCAGCAATGAAGAAAAATAACAGGAAATACTTATGTCGAAGCAATGGGCACGATAACCTTGATCCTGGGCACAGCCTTCCGAGGCTTAGGTGGGACAACCTTCGCATGCTTGGTTGTCTTCTCAGTCGGATTAGGGGTTGATGTGCGAGTGCGCTTTGAAGTCCTGGCACTCGACGTTGCGGCCTTCCCCTAGGCAGCCGCGGGGTCATGTGCCTACTTAGTGCGACGCTCTGCGCGGGGCAGCGAGTGAACCTCCTCACTGTCATCAGAATCATCGTTGTCGTCTTCACTGTCATCTGCATACTCAATGTCAGTGCTCCCGCCTTCACATCCGGGCCCTCCGAGGTGCTCTTCCTCGTTCGGCATAGGCAAGTACAGCTTTGAAACTACCTGCAAGACTCAAATTTCGAAGATCAGTCGGATTGTAAGACGGCTACGTATTGAAGAATAAAAGATGAAACACTCGACAAAGTATGTTATACCTCTCCTGGAGGATGATGTGCGTCGAATGGCAAGATCTGTTTTGCTCCACGGGGGTTGTCCTTGTTGCCAGTAATGCTCTGAAGCCACTACACCAGTGTCTCCTTTGTGACCTCCTCCGGGTGGGTCCGAGTGGTGTCTTCTGGGCCCGAGTACATCCACATGGGATGGTCGTGAACTTGCAATGGCTGGATACATCGACTAAGAAATACTTCCAGCAGATCCATGCATGTCACTCTGCCCCTCACTAGTTCAACAACAACATCAACCAGCATGGCCACCTCACCCTTTTCCTCCTCAATACAGTCAATGAACGAGGGGTGCAGAGCCTCTCCAGAGAGAAGAGGGGAAGGCCGGTCAACTGACTCGGAGTCTGAGCATCCTTGCGGTAAAACCAGGTCGACTGCCACCCCCTAACCGATTCAGAAAAACTCATAGGACGGAAAGAGCTCCTACTCCTCATCTGAACTCCTAACCCCCCGCACATTTGGATCACGTGCGTCCTCTCGTTAGTCGGATTAGCTTTCTTTACTGACTGAGATTGGAAAGTGAAAATATGCTTGAATAATCCCTTGTGTGGCTGGCACCCCAAGAAATTCTCACACATCAGAATGAATGTAGCAAGGTATGAGATGGTGTTTGGGGGGAAATGATGAATCTGAGCCCCAAATAAGTTTAAGAAACCTCGAAAGAATGGGTGCAGGGGCATTGAGAAACCTCTTTCGACATGCCTCGTGAGGAGCCGCTCAGGCTCGACCTCCCCTTTCGGCAACCTCCAGGACCCTGTCGCAATCAGGCCATCAGCTTCGAGATTCTCCAGATCTTCCACCAAGACCGTCGAAGGGATCTAGTCCCCTTGGATCCAGCCCTACGGCAGGGCAGACCGCGAGGACGACCCCTTGGCCGGCTTCTTGCCCCTCGTCGTCGACTTCTTCGGGCGCTCCAGGGCCTTGGTCTTGTCCTTCACCATTGCTACAAAGCTCGAGGAGAGTTGGCAGAGGGGCATCGCGCCGGAGGAGACTAGACAGGGTGGCAGAGGAGGAAGAAGAGAATGACAGGCACTGTTCCCCGCATCAGCGGTGTCTCCTTAAATAACCACACATCCGAGTGGCTGAATAGTGGGCCCGTGCAATCCTAGCGCATCCCGCAACCGGCGCCTGCTTGATACATGGCAAAAAAGGTGGCGCATGGATCGAGGATTCCCTCTGCACTTGCCCCGCTTACTACACCATGCCCCGACCTGCGCGCTTCTCCAAATTTTGAATCCAGTGAAATCTGGGTCTGGCGAATTAGTCGATCTCACCAGAGATAATCAGATCCAGTCTGCTCCACATCATGTTACATATTTCACTCGGAAACGCCTAAAGCCAGAATCGATCAAGGCGACTGATGAAGGGTTAAATGTTAACTTACCGATGAACCTCTAAGAAAAATGTCTTAGATGCATTGAATCGAGTTGAAGCCCACTTCCACCCTTCCTCACTCGACCTCAATCCATTCGGGGGCTAATGATGATGACATGTACCTAGGGTAGGGCAATAGGCCTGACCTAGATGCCCCTCCCAAGGACATTACTCAAGAAACCAAGGGCCACAAAGGCAGAAAGAAAGTACTGACCGGAACCCCCACAAGGTACAATTCACTCGATAGACAGATCCACTCGGATAACCCAATTCTACTCGACCGTCGTCGTTCACTCGGAGAACAAGAATCCACTCGGAGTATAGAAGACCTTGAGCCATCCCTGGACATGCGTGACATTATACTCTCATTGAACCCTTGTGTAACTGAGGACTGCAAGGGATTTGTGCACTCTATATAAGCCACCCCTCCCCTCGGGCACAAGGGTTCGCACCCCCTGTAACTCAACACTCCAATATACAAGCCTCCGAGGCACCAAGACATAGGGTTGTTACCTCCTCTGAGAGGGGCCTGGACTCGTAAAATCAAAGTGTACAACCTCGCCATAGTTAGGACTCTGCCCTCTCCTACGTACCCCCTATCTCTATTGTCAGATCCTTTCCCACGACAATACCCGGGTAAGGGGGTTGTTGCGTATGGGAGTAAAGAGGACTTGATACTTGATGCTATGGTTGGGTTTTACCTTAATGATCTTTGGTAGTTGTGGATGCTTGCTAGAGTTCCAACCATCAGTGCATATGATCCAAGTACGGAAAGTATGTTAGCTCATGCCTTTCCCTCATATAGAATTACAATAATGATTACTGGTCTAGTTATTGGTTGCCTAGGGACAAATAACTTTCTTGTGTTACAAAACCTTTCTAATAAAACAAATAACTTTTATTATGTTGCAAATTACTCCTAGTTTTATTTCCGTGAACTACCTCTAGTTTTATTCTTGCAAACCTATCCTATCACGTACAAAATATTTTCATACTTGTTCTAGGTAAAGCGAATGTTAAGTGTGCATAGAGTTGTATCGGTGGACGGTAGAACTTGAAGGGAATATTGATTCTACCTTTAGCTCCTCGTTGGGTTCAACACTCTTATTTATCAAAAAAGCTACAATCGATCCCCTATACTTGTGGGTTATCAGCTACCTATGCTTTCTTGTCTCAAATTCTATTCATACTACATCAAAAAAAAATTGAACAAGTCATTTTAGGCACCTCCCGGTGAGGCACACTCGGAGCCACCGATCTACAAGGGCTGACCTCCAAAACCTTCAATCTTGCTTTCGGTCTGACCAATTCACTCCTACCCGAACTCACCAAAACAGTTTGATTGATCTGGTTTTTCAATCTTGGTGCTATCGATTAGACCAACTCGGAGTCACCGATATGTTGTAACTGCTCGCAGTAACACATCTCGGTGCCACCTATTTGTTCCATTCGGTGCCACTGACAGCAGCTGGGCATATATATATATCCCGCAGGTTCCATATGGTTGAAATTTCTCAAACGTCGCACCTCCCGCACCCATCCGTTGTCGTTGCCCCTCATCTCCAGACTTCGCCATTGCATCCAGCGCTCGCTGTTGGACTCTGCCGCCGTCAGCGGGTTTCTCTCCGGCCGTTGCCGCTGTAGGGGATTTTCTCCGAGTTAGGGTAAAAATCCATCCCCTTGTGCATCTACTTTTTTGATTCAACGCACTAGGTTTTTTCCATGAATTTTTCCATGTATGAAACACTCCTATCCAATAGATCAATTCCGTAGATTAGTCTCAAGCAAAAATATTAGGTTTAAGTTTCTGCCGCAAGCATCTCGGAGTGACCGGACTGAGATTTTCCGAATCACCGATTTGGCCCTAGCCATTGCACAAGTACGTCTCGGTGCCACCGAGTAGTACGAATCGGTGAGACCAAAAATAACATTTCTGTGAAACCCTAGCATCTTAGAGACACCAAATCACATCTCGGTCTAACCGAAATGGTGTGCTTTGGTTCTGTTGAGTGCTTCAGTATCACAAGATTATCAATTTGGTGGATCCAAAATGCATTATGTGAAAACTTGATACTAAGATTTGAACTCAATTTTCTTGGAAAATGTCTACTTTTTGTGATGACCCATCTACTCTGCCCATACCTATCTATTCACAAGGTCTGTTTGCAAGATGTCAAGTGCCAGTGACAGCAAGAATGTGTCAGAACAGCATGAGGATCGAGGGTCCAGTCCAGAGGGCAGCTATTATGAAGGTGTGAGAAGCTCACCAGAATTGCCCAAAGCTGCTACAAGAACAAGAAGGAAGATAACCTCAGATGATGAGGATGAAGTTTTGTGGTTTGTGAGTCCACATCAAAGAAGAAGGTAGTGTTGAGGAAAGAGTATGGTACATCTTCTAGTACCAGGCCAAGTGCCAAGGATAGATTTGTTGTGAGGAAAGTTCCTCTTTCCAAGTCTAACAAAGCCACAGCTCCAAGAGAGACCATGAAATTCACACTTGAGGAGCCAAGTGACTTAGAGACGGCTGATGTAGGAAATAAGAAGAAAGGGCCAAGGAAGACAACTGCTCGTGTTATTGGCAAACCTTCCATGGTGGAAGATGGTGAGGAGGAGGAGGAACAAGCAGCTAAGGCAACCCATACAAAAACTCAGAAGCTCATGTCTAATGCATGAAGTATGTTGCACCCTCCAAGCCTAAGTCCAAGACCAAAGCTCCAGCACCTAATAGATCAACAAGAAACATTTCTGCTAGTGAGAAGAACAAGGCCCCAGTGCCTGAGGTTGAGAGTGAGCCAATAATGCTCAGGAAGTTGAGACCCAAGATTCCAGACCACGACAACTCTCATCCAGTTGCAGAAAACATGAAGCTAAGAAAGGATAAAGGCTTGCATCAGTGGAGATTGATTGATCCATATGCTGCAAGGAGGATAATTGCGTGTGCTTATCATTTCCACACTCGAGAGCAACAGGATTTCTATGAGATGGTGTTGCTTGACAAGAAGCCAATAGTTAGTGACATGAGATGGGTGGATTGGAAGTACATTGATGCAAATGAGGATAACTTCCCCCATGTCCATGAGATTTTCAAGATTGCAGGTGTTGATGAATTTTTTGGTAAGAAGCTCACAAAGTGGAATGATGAGATGATCATGCAATTCTACTCCATAGCACATTTTTATTCATATGGCAGAACTGTATGGATGACTGAAGGACATAGGTACCAGTCAACCATCTTAGAGTGGGCTACTCTTCTTGATGCTCCAGAGGAAGAGGAAAATGATATTGATGTATATGGTAAGACCAAGATGGACCACAACTATATGGCCAACATGTACAAACCTATTTCTGAAGATGATTTGGAAACTCATAAGCTTGGTTCAGTGAAGCACTTGCTTGCTGGTTTGGCCGCCACCAACACAATCTTGAGGCACACTCTATTGCCCATGCCTGGAGATGACAATACGATCCATGGCCACTCCATCAACTTGCTACACTTGTTTGATACATCGCGGAAATTCAAAGTCGTGGGCCTTGTAGTTGAAATAGTCAAGAGAAACGCCACTGACCAGAAGAGATCATCTGGATTTTCTTCGCGCATTTAGTTGTTCATCAACTCCAAGGTTGGAACGAGCACTTATCTTCTTGATCATGAGCATCTACCCTTGTTGAAGGAGTTTGAGGATAATGTGGTGGTGATGGAATATTCACACCCTACATCTGTTGAGGCACAAGAGAGGATCCAAGCTGCCACATAAGCAAAAGAAGCAAAGAAGGCCTCTGCTCCAAATGAACCTATTGCTAACCTCAAGTACAAGAATGACCAAATGACCTATCTGCTTGAAGCAACCCTGAGGACTGAGAGAAGTCTGGCCAACCTCCCCAAGAACCAGGAGAGCTTAGAGCGAGTGGTCGAGACTAAGATTCATGATCTTGATGTGAAGATCACTGAGGTGCAAACCATTGTGGAGAAGCTTAGAGATGATGTTGAAATAGCCAGAGCTACAACTAAGGACAGTGGATATGACTTACCGATGAATGACAGGTTTCAGACAGTGCCTAGGGCAGCCAGGTCTGTTGTAGTGCATGATACAAACACAAGGACTACTCATTCTACACCTACCTCCACTTCTACAGTGCCGCCTCCAGTCTCTACTCCTCCAGTTCAGCGGATGTAAGATGAAGCCTTCGTGGATGCACTTCTATCAACGCCATCTATGCACACCAGAGTTGCCAGCCGGAGATCTTCACCGCCAGGAGCTGTCGAGGATCATCCCTAGAGAGACGTATAGCTCTATACCTATTCAAACTTTTTGGTACTTGTTTCCAAAGGAGGAGAATTTGTATAGATCATTAGGCTTCGAGAGAGAGAGGGTATGTCTTTCTCTTTTTGCCCGTTGGTTCTTCTTGAGCTTTTGCTACTATTTCCGTTTGGTGTGTGCTACTTTGTTTGATATGCTTGTGAGATGCTACGTTGGTTGTGTGTGATTGATCATACTATGCTTCACATGATGCTTAATGCTTATCCTATCATTATTCTTGTATGATCGTTCACTTCACTACAAAAAAAGACACATTCGTGACATTTTGGGCTGAATGAAAAAAAATTATGTCATACTTATGACACTTCTATGACGATAATTGTGACAAAACCCGGTATCATCATAGATGTGGTGGGCTCCTACTTCTATGACAAATAATCATGACAGAAAATGGGCTTTTCGTCCTGAGCGGGCCGGAGATGCAGCTGCATGACATTCTTTGGGTCATCCATGACGGAAAAAACTATGGTAGAAGCGATGGCAAGGTAATTATCGGGGAGTTCCCGGTTACGGTGGGTGGTTGGGGGCCGAGCGATGCGCGTTTCTCTCATACCGTACGTGCGTGGGTGTGAGGCATTGGGATCTAACTGAACCCGAGCAAGGCATTGGGCTCTAACTGAACCCGAGCGATTTCACTAGCTGCGTTACTGAACCCAAGTGATTCCTTCGCTACTGCTGCTAACTGAAGTCGATCGAACATCCTACTGCCTCCTTCCCTTGATGAACAGTGAGCGTTGTTGCGGGGTTTGGATGAACAGTTGCCGGTGGGGGTGGATGAACAGGACCCCATGGTGTTTCCGTTGGATGAACAGGACCCCGATCGATCAAGCCGGTTGGGCGTGGATGAACAAGACCCCGTGGAGGGCTGGATGAATAGTAGCCGGTGGAGGGCTGGTTGAACAGTAGTCGGTGGAGGGCTAGATGAACAGTAGCACATGGAGGGGTAGTTGAACAGGAGCCCATGGAGAGGGCTGGTTGAACAGTAGCTGGTGGAGTAGCGCGCAGTGGAGGCTGGATGAACAGTCGCAGGTGGAGGCTGGAGGAGGTTGATCGTGGATGAACAGTAGCCCGTGGAGGCTGGAGGAGATCGACGGTGGAGATGAACAGTATCCCGTGGAGTCCCATTTTGCGGTACGCCACACCCCTCTCGATGAATAGGACCCCCGTTTTGACCGTAACGCTCCAACACAAGTCCGTTTACTCCGTTTTGCGGTACGCCACACTCCTCCCGATCAACAGGACCCCGTTTCGACCATAGGAGGTCCAACAGAAGTCCGTTTCCTACATTTTGCGGTACACCAGACCCCTCCCGATGAACAAGATCCCGTTTCAAATGTGGTCGGTTGAACACAAGGTTGTTTCCTCCGTTCTGCGGTACGCCAGGCCTCGTTGCCATCGGTTGTTCCGTCCAAGACGGTTGGCTCCCACGAGTTCTGTTGCCTCCCGATGAACATGACGCATTCCGTTGCCTCCCCATGAACATGATGACGACACAGTTTCTCCGTTACGACCCAGCCATGTACACGAGCCCTGGCCGTACGTATGCGTGAGTAGGCGTTTGAGACCCCTCATCTATGTACGTATGTGGCCGTATTTACTTTCTTGCACCCTGGCCAATGTACGTACGTGTACATGCTACGTGCACGCCTATACTACGACACATGCGCGCCTCTACATCGACCAGTATGTACGTACACGTTCGCGACCAGAATGACAACGCTACGTACGCTTCGACGAGGTGGGTCCCGACTGTCAGGCACTTCCTTGCGTGCGAAGATGTAGCTGGTGGGTCCCAGCAGTCAGGGGGCGAATCATTTTTTTTGCCTGTAATATGGACGTACTTCCTTGCCTGCGAAGATGTAGCTGGTAAGTCCCAGCAGTCAGGGGGAAACGTTTTTTTGCGAAATACAGTGGCCCGTCCAGTGGGTCCCTGCTGTCAGGTGGAGGAATCATTATTTTCCACGTAATAAGGAGGCACTTCCTTGCTGTGGCCGTGGACCTAGCTGTCAGCCTCTCCACGTACAGTCCACGTCTGATGTAAGTCATTCCTTGACCATGTTGACCATGCTGCGCTGAGAGCACCAGGTCGGTGGACGACGGCGAGGCCTAGGAAGGGGACAACGCAGAGCCGAGGAAGACGCAGCAGTGGATGCCCACGCGTAGAGCAGCATGAGGGTTCACTGGTTCGGCTGCGGTGTGAGGCTACCATCACCGTAGAATAACAGGGGGTGTGGGTGAGTAGAGGGATGGCCTGGCCAGCGGTGGGAGTAGTAGGGGGCGGTGAGGCCTCCGCGGCATCATAGCCGGCCACGGGAGGCAGGAGCACGCGACACGACCGGCGCTAGTTTGTGCGGCTAGAGCAAGAAGACCAGAGGTTGGAGAAGCACTACGGCCGTTGGATGGACATCGTACGGTCACTGGAGTTAGAATCGTTCATATTGACTAAGTTGACAAAGCCCTCCGTCCCCGTCAACTTAGTAGGCCCACAAGTCAGCCTCACACCAAGGTGGGTCCCAGCTAGCAGGGGGAGTATTCATTTTTTGTGCGTAATAAGGAGGCACTTCTGGTGGGTCTGAGCTGACAGCAGCGGGAACGTTTTTTCGCGAAATACAGAGGCCCTTCCGATGGGTCCCAGCTGTCTGGTGGAGGATTATTTTGCGCGTAATAAGGAGGCATTTCCTGGTGTGGGCCCCTACTATTAGCATTTTCCAATGGATGTTGTTTGTTGACCATGTTGACCTCGCCGCACCGAGAGCACAAACGCGGTGGACGAGGGCAAGGCCCAGGAAGGGAACTACCCGGAGCCGGTGAAGCCACCACAGCGGATGCCCACGCTGAGGGGAGTACGAGCACTGGCTGGTCGGCTGCGGGGTGAGACTGATGTCGTCGGAAAATAACAGGATGTGTGGGTGGTTAGAGGGATGGCTTGGCGGCAGCACAGCCAGCCACGGGAGGAGAGAGCAGGCAGTCCCGCCGGCACTGGTTTGGGCGGCTGGAGCAGGAAGATCAGAGATTGAAGAAGCACGGCGCCGTTGGATGGACATCAAACAGTCACTACCCTGTGTTGACTAAGTTGATAAAGCCTTGCATATGCGTCAAAAAAAATTTAGGACAGCGTCATCGTCAACCTAGTAGGCCCAGAAGTCAGCCTCCATATCTGTGCAAAACAGCATACAGCCCATTAGCCATTATTTTCAATAATTTATAGCCCATTTTCTAATTCTTAAGGATATTTGAAGCCCATATTCTTTTTATTAGCATTACAAACCATATATTCTGGGCACTCCTAAAAAATTCAACGAATTTTTGCATATTTTGGTGGGGTCCGAACTCTTTTAATCACGAAATTTCGAGTCACGCTAAAAATATTTTTTTTAAATTATATCAAAATAAAATTCAAAAAACAATTCTCCTAAAAAATTGAATGAAATTTAGAATCTTAACTAGCAAGATGCCCGTTCGTTGCACGGAACATGAAGATGCATTTGTATGAGTAGTTTATCTTGTGAGAGAAAAGATTACAATTTAATGTAATTGCCAGTTGGCTTTGGTTTTTATAAGAGTAGAGAGTAGAGAAATCCTGAAAAAATGATATTTTAATGCAATTGCCGGTTGGCTTTGGTTTAAAAATTTACAGCCCATTTCTTACAACTTATAGCCCATTTTCTGGGGAAGCCCATTTCTTACTACTTACATCCCTCCTCATCTTGAAAGATTTGCAGCCCAGCAGGGCTGAGAAAAGCAAGTAGGCCTTGGTTTTGGTATTCTCCAAAAAAAGAACTGGGCTAGCCATTTTCAGATAGAAAAAATATATCAACTGGGCTCGTCATGTGCTTAAATAAAAGCGTAAGCGTGGGCTAGACGGGCCACATCCCCCGCACAGCGTGCAGTTGAGCTCCGTCTCTGAAACTAAAAAACAACTGGGCGAGCTGCTGGGTCCCTGGTGTTATCCGTTTGTTGTGTAATTTTCTCATTTATTGACTACATTGACAATGGCGTGGGACCTAGTTGTCAAACAATTAGGAGGAAGTATTTTTTTGTCTTGTAATAATGAGGCACCTGCTTGCGAAATGCAACGACCCTGGTGGGTCCTACTGTCAGCCTCTCCACGTACAATCATCTCCTGATTCCTCTTGGTTGTTGACCATGTTGACAACACCAAACGGCAGCGGGCACAGCAAGCGAACCAAGGCGGAGAACGACGGCAAGGCCTCGGACAGGAACGAACAGCAGTCGTGGAAGATGCGGCAGTGTAGTGGAAGGTGGAGGGGAGTCCGAGGGCAACAACATGCAACTCAAGCATACAAATGGTACAGAAAGCCCAAGGATTAATTGTTCATCAAATTTTTAGACAAAACCCAGATTGAACATGGCAGTAACATCTAACCCAACCACTCTTTTTTGCATTCACAAACAAATGGATTGGTCTGATCCATAAAATCAACATCCTACGCAAAAAAATTATTTCAGGATGACTACAACTTGTTGTAAATAGAAGCCGAGCACGTTTAGAAGCCCATTTGTCCACCTGAAACTTCTTTTTTTGATGTTCAACATGTTCGTCAGTGAGAAATCTCTTGCGGTAAAAATTAAGCCTCATGGACAATAGTAACCTCGCATTCAACAGGAAGAATCTGATAAAGCTTCTGTTTGCCTGGTTGGAGGCATATCCTTCCATCGTTATTGTCCTCAAACGAATGTCATGAGAACTGAGAAAATCCTGGTGCTTATTACGCCACCGATTGGTTATATGTTTTGCTCCATGTGGTTGTGTCTAAGTAGACATGAAGATTGAAAACAGTTAAGGTCTGAAAAAAGAGTATGTTGAAACAACGACAGCTGAACAGTTAATTCTAGTACAATATATACGGGCTTTCAATGTGCATGAAATCATCACCTCTATATATAAATTCTCCAGAGATCTAAAGCATGGCAGCAAGCCAATAATTATGTTCAGATCAAAACTAAACATTCTGATATATATGATCCTGACAGAATCTAGCAACATTGATAGGCTATCAATGGACGAACTCTTCATTGAGCATATAACATAATATTAGTACCCAAAGTGTACTCCAAGATGATATAAAACTTATGCGCACAAATGGAAAATGCAGCTTCTGATTACAAATGTGTAGATGATAATATACGGTACCTGAAAAAGTGAGGAGCCAAACACCAACTCCTTGTATCATTAAACGGGTCACAAATTACACCCAAGGTCTCCAGTTTGGGCGCAGAGACGACAGTTATTTGTGAAGGTCTATAACAATTATCAAGGAGCAACCTTTGAAGTGAAGGGGCATCTTCGATGATGAGCTATTGTCCTTCAAAACAAATTCCAATGCTTTCAAGGTGGATGACTTTATTTGGAGACAATTGATACAGATTTCTATTCCCAAAACAATCCGCAAGCGCTCCGGAGCAGGGCAACTGGAGTGGATGATGTTGTGCGGTGAGGCCTCCGACAGATAAACCACCACAAGCGAAAGTTTTTTTGCAGTGGGAGTCGAAGCATTTGTACCAGATCATCTGGTAGATGGCACCGCGTGATGGTGGCGGTGTGGAGAGAGGAGGAAAACCGCAAGATGGACAACGGTGGTGTGGGCACGAATTCTTGGTGTGTTCGTGGTATGAAACTTTTGTGGTAATGGTACAACTCAAACTGCTAGAGTTTTCCGAATTTAGGGGATGTCAGCCAAGCCTCCATTATGCCAGGTATGGATAGCGGGTAGTGTGTCGGGATGCAGAGGCATTGAATCGGGCCCTGCTGGTGAGAGGAGATGATGGCTCTGAGGAGATCAAATTCAGGAAGGACAGATATCTGACGACAGTCGAGATTGAGGGGCGCGCTGCGCCATAGAGGGTGCCACCAAGTTGAGAGGACTTGTGTGCGGTAGCAATCCTCAGTGGGGAGAAGCAAGATGATCTCCTCAAGGATGACGTCCGGGAGATCGATGATGCGGTCCATTGGAGATTCTACCGGTTCCTCAGATTTTGGTGGGGGGGCTCGCCGCTTCTCCCCGCGCTACCGGGTGTGGGATCTACAACTGGCGTCGCCGCTGGCGGGAGCCTCATCTTCTTGGCGCTGGGGCCAGCCAACTCCATTTTCCTTGTGGGTGTCGCGCCGAGCTCACGTGTTTGAGCAGAGTAGCCAGAGACGAGCCTAGTGGCAGTGCGAGTGGGGAAGAAGGAGGGCTGGGGATTTCTGTAAGAGTGGGAGAAGAGGAACAGGCGTTTTCTGTACGAGTGAGGAAGAAGGTGAGCGAGGGTTTTCTGGACGAGTGAGGAAGATTGGGGAGCGGGGGGAATTGGGGGGAGACGAAAGCGGGAGAGCAAGTTGTTCGTGTTTATAAGGCCCGCTGCACTAATTACTCGCTTTTTCCCAAGAATCGCTCTCTTCTTTTGCGTTGCTGCATTGGAGCTGGCGCATGGACTTGGCTGACTGGCCATGCATGCAGGATGCATGTGCCCGTCGGCCACTGCATGTGCCTGGTTTGTTATTAGGCCTATTTAATAGGGTGGTTATGGAGTAAATTAAGGAGATTTATTTTCTCTGTGTGCATCTTCTTGGTCTTAGCAATTGGCTCATGGAGTCATGGGCCTAATAAACCCGGACGGAGGGAGTATAAGTGGAAGCGAGGAGGAAGGAGAGTTTTTCTAGGATCGCCCCCTCTTCAAGAAATATGGGCTTCTCCTCACAAAAAACAAAAACAAATGGGCTTTAAGATGGATAGGCTTTTGTATCGGCCCAGTTGGCTGCCCATTTTCATACTGGAGGGCCTTGCGCTAGAGGCACCCCGAGACACTCTCCAGCTTATTGCCCATTCAAAAGAAAAAAGAGACGCCTCCAACTTATGGCTACTCATCGATAACCTTTTTCAACTTGGCATCCACCAAATTAGAGGATGCGGTACTAGATGCAGACACTCACATTAAACTAAGCTTCAGAAGATACGGTATGCATACTAACATTCAAAAGAACAAAAGTTCAGCATGTTTATGCATCTCAATGATTCACCATACTATAACCAATACAAAGCTGTGAGAAGGTGTGGAAATAAACAAAATCGGTCGATGCTTCTCTGAGCAAAGGGCCTCCCTGCGCACGCAATAATTTCTTGGCCATGCTTGTTTCTTCTCAATGTTGCGAGCACTTTGAGCATGTTGGCAACTCCACAGCTAGCTAGCTGCCTCATCTTACAATTGATGCTGACACATTTGCAGCAAACACATGAGGCAATAGAGATGACTCAACTCCATATTGTGCAGTTCCCCTGAAATCATCTTCATTGTCCTAAATCTGAAAAGATAGGAAAACAGTAGCTATACTTAAATGGTGTTGCAAAACAGTAACACATATCAATAGCTCGGCATGACAAAACATGATCATCTGGACGATACTGACCTGTCTGACGAAGATTATATATAATTTCATAAGTCCTTGGTTGATTTCCACCTTCGGATGCACTACTTGTTTGCTCCTCCACACATGACAGGATCGTTCCGCACTGCAATCAGCAAGTCAATGTACGAATAAGCTTATTTCATCTTGCGGTGGTCATTGTACCTAGTTACGAATGTAGGAATACCTGGAGCACCATGAGGTTAGCTGACAGCAGGTAGATGCAGCCATATAAATTTTGTGCGGTGCTACCAAAATTGAGGTTTGTATCCCTTCCCATTATGAGCATTCTTCTTGAAGTTGGTAGAATGTGATGGCTTGTTCTTTGCATCAAACTTGCCTTTCCCCTGAGATTTCTTCTTGTTGTTTTGGGGCTGGTTGGGCTAGAAGTTCTTCTCGTGTACCATGTGGGCACTAGAAGCTCCCTCAGCGACCCGAGCACGTGTGTATTTTGCTCTCGCCTTCTCTTCAAAATCAAGAGTGCTAATGACATCCAAAATAGAAAACTCATGTCTCTTGTTTTTCAGAGAAGTAACAAAATCAGTCCACGAAGGTGGAAGCTTGGCAATGATGGTCCCAGCAAAAAATTTGTCTGGCAACACACACTTAAAGTACTCAAGTTCCTTAGAGAGTGACTGTATCTCATGAGTCTGCTAAACAACAGAGCGCTCATCCGTCATCTTGTAATCACAGAATTGCTCCATGACGTACAACTCGTTGCGAGCGCCCGAGGCCCCAAACGTGGCCTCGAGCGCAGCCCACATGTCTTTGCCGCTGTCATACGACATATATGAATCCAGAATGGAATTGTCGAGAACACTCAGCAGGGCGGCTTTGAAGAGGGTATCCATGTTCTCAAAAGCTTCCTGCTGTATAGGATTAAGATCGCCCACAGGCTTACCCTTAGTGGCGTCATAGCAGTACATGATCTGAAACCAATATAATGCTCTTGTGCGCAACCTTTTATATTACACCCCCTTAAAAGTAGGCGGCTTCAAAAGCGCAGCAAAACCACTCGGAGTAAATTGCCTATAATCAGGTTTTGGATTGGATTGTTGAATACATGAGCAATTTACTATGAGATTTAATCCGAATCAGCAGTAAATAGAACATGACGACAATTGCAAACATCAAAGTAATTATGCGGACTAAACCAGGAGGACAGAATCACATACTGTACAGCGGGAGTAGAACCGTTGTGGTTGATGTTATCATTCATGTCGTTGATGAAGAGGTTACCGAGGTCGGCGAAGAAGGTTGTCGTTGAGGAAGTCTTCGCTGGCAACAGACACAGGAGTGTGCTCCCCAAAAACCTGATCGCTCCTCTCCCGTACAGGATCATGAAATGCGGGGTTCAAAGGACTGTTGTCCCTTTTCGCGGTGCACGCCGGAAGGAGGGCTGGAGAAGAATTGCATGGCGGTGCTAAGATCTGGAACGATGCGAAACAATATGATACAACAGCGGCTAGGGTAGAGCATCTCAGGGTTTTTTTGTTTTTAGGGGTACATGTCAGGTCGGTCGTGCGAGTAAGACCAAGTACAATAGTAGGCCTTTGGCCCCCAAACCCCACGTCCAAGTCAATAATAACCCCACCAAGGTTTGTCTCAAAAAAAACTGAGTAATTAAGGCGTACGTTAGTCCCTTCATTATAAATACTACTCCCTCCGTTCCTAAATATTTGTCTTTCTAGAGATTTAAACAAGTGACTACATATGAATGTATATAGACATATTTTAGAGTGTAGATTCATTCATTTTGCTTCGTATGTAGTCGCTTGTTGATATCTCTAGAAAGACAAATATTTAGGAACGGAGGAAGTATATCATTAATAATGGCCCCACCTTTTGTCTCACAAAGCATGTTGGGGCTCCTGCTACAACCGGCTACAAGTTTACAACCCGCTCTCTTCTCTCTCCTCTTCTCTCTCCTTCAACTAAGCACAAATACTATATTTAAATCCTTATAGCCTGCTTATGTCATCTAATTGTAGTACTTGCTCTAAAGTTGTAACATCCCAAATTTTCAATTTGGAATGTTATACATTAGATCATCATTGCATATCATATTTTATTGCATTTTTGGTTGATCCTAGAAATTCTACGCAACTCAAGGACCCACGGAGAGAGTTGGGGATTTTGTTATTTTCATCTTTGAGTTTTCTCAAATTTGGAAAGAGGATCATTTGGTTTTAATTATTTTTCTCTTCAAATATTTCTTATATGAAAAATAAAAGAGAGGGGATAAATGACTTCTCCAAAATAAAGAAATATTGGACGAAAAGTATTAAATCAAATAAGTATTTTATTCGGAGTTTTATTACTATTTTATTTGAATTAGGAAAAAATTGTGTTCTCCAAAATTGCATTAGAGGCCAAAATAAATGTTCACTTTTCTGCAATATTATTAGAGGACCGTGAAAATTTATTTCAGGATTTTTGGAGTCTGTTTAGTATTTCTTTTAATAGTTTTTCTGCGTCAGGATTATTTTTTAAAATAAAAAAAGTCAACCGACCTAACCGGGCTGTGTCCAACTAGGACTCTTGGCCAGGCCGGCATTTATAAGCCGAGGCAGAACCCCACCAACCTATCGACCCCGCCACCACCCAAACCCTAACCCTAGCCCGCGTCACTGCCAGCCACCGCCGCCGCGCGCACCAGCCGCCGCCCGCCGCCCACCGCGCCGCCGTCGCCGCCCACCACCGCCGCCGTCCCGCTGCCCCGCCGCCGGACCTGACCTCGCCAGACGTATAACCGCCGCCGCCACCGCAATTTTTCGCGAGAAAACCGTTCGTTTTTTTAGAAAACCCTAGTTTCGTTTTTTTAGATCGGTTCAGTTTTTCCGGTTTAGTTAAATAGCGGACGATCGTCCGTATGTTTGTTTTAGCGAACGATGTTCATCCGTTAGCCACAGACAACGAACGTTAGTTCGTTAGCCTGTTCGTCAGTTTTTCTTTTCCCAGGGTTTTTCCGTGATTATTTTTTATCGTGATTTCTGCCCTGATCTTCGTTTTAGTTTATCTTTTCACTCGTTTATCCGATTCAGGTGATTCAAGCGCCTAGATTTTCATCTTGAAGCCCTCTTTCTGTTTAATAAAGATGAACAAGATTTTGGTACTGTAAAATTTGACTTTAGTCCAGATTAGTAAACGGATCTTGTTTCTTTGGCAGTTTGAGTTTCGTTGCTCCGTTCGATTTGATTCTTTTTGCAAACCGAAGTTCTTCGGTTCAACTTTCTAGTTAGATATTTTATTTGAGTTATACCCGAGCTTCTAGTTGAGTGCTTATGTGTGTTATTGTTTGTTTGTGATAGAGTACCCGGAGTGCGAAGCGTGCTACTACGAGTCTCTAGGTTTTGCTGATCATCAGCGAGGCAAGTAACACTTTGATCATACCTCTTTACTACACAGTTTTTATGCATTAGAACAACCCTCAAACATTGCATGGTTAGGATCTGATTAACACGTGGGTTTTGGGAAGTAGATGATGAGGTAGAACCTATTGTCCTTTTTATTATCAAACCTTTGGCAGTTACTTCTACGTTATGCTTTTATTGTTATGTTATGCTCGTAGACGTGAATTGGGTGAGTGTATCCATGACAGATGTGAGTATTGTTAATCAATGGTTAACTTAAGGTGGCTACTTAAATACACATCTGGGTGGATTGCTTGAGGCACCCTGGATTACCCAGTGGTTGTCAGGGCACCTGGAGAATCCAGTGTTGTCCTATGATATCCCGGAGTACCCGTGTGATTGTCCTACGGTTCGCCACCCAGGCTCAAAGGGATCATAAGATTATTCATGCTAGAAACTTCCATGTGAAGCCACAAGCCAATATGGGCTCTAGTATAGATGAGTAAGTTACGTGAAGCTCTTAAAGAGGTAGACTAGCAGATGTTGTGGGTTGTAGGTGGTACTGTCTACCCAGAGTAGAGAGTTAATGCTTCAGAAAGACTGTGTCTTGAATCTCCGACCATGGATGTGTTTGAGTCTTGTGGGGAAAAGTGCGCAAACCTCTGCAGAGTGTATAAACTAATCATGGTTAGCCGTGTCCCCGGTTATGGACATCTTGACTATCTAGTTCTTGGATTATCATGTTGACCTCATCACTCTAAATTAATTTGATTGGGTTTAATGATGATGTTTAATTGGGATTGAGTTGGAGGAACCTTCTCAATGTTTAACAACCACCATGATAGTTAAATAAAATTTATTCTTTTGTTGTAGGGAAAAATTGGCTTTATGCAAAACTGTAACCATAGAGCTTTCCACCAGCCACATATGCATGTCGTGATAGCATTCATTCTATTCATTACTCTATCTGTTACATTGCCAGCATATTCCATGTGCTGACCCATTTCGGGCTGCAACATTTCATGTTGCAGACTTTTGAGATGACGAGTAAGGTGCCATAGGTCGTTGTCGTTCACTCAGCTATGCCATTGGAGTTGATGGACTCACTTATCTTCCAAGCCTTCCGCTGTTATCATTTTTAGATGGCCTTAAGCCATATTATTGTAAAAAGTTCTCTTTTGAGACATTCAATGTAATAAGGGTGCGACTGAAACTCTGTTATAAATCCTCAAGTATTGTGCGTGTTGGCATTACCGATCCAGGGATGACACTGATGCACAGAGACTAGACCGTTTGAAGTCTGGTCGCTACAAGATGGAACCAGAGCACACGCTGACTGTAGGACATGACCACTAAGCTAAAAATATAGGTCACACCTCTCTTCTCATTTCTGAATCCTCTCCCTTTTCTACTCTATAGGTTGGCGGATGCAAGGAATAAGTTTACACAACCGGATGAAGACACCCCTTTCGGATGACATTTGAAGGAAGTTACTAGTTACCTAAACATCAGAATACCAAGCTTCACCGGGACCTACATTGCCACTTTACCAGAAGAGGAGCGTTGGATGATTCGATTTCAAGTGCCAGGAAGGACGTTCATGCCAGTCACTGAGCCCATAGAGTTTTCCTTTGATGCACCAACCTTGAGTCTAGGAAAGAGCATGGCAGCCCACATCACCATGGGACGCATTGGAGAAGTTTACCACAAGGATCTTAAGGATACTATCTACCAGATTTGTGGGCGCCGAGATGAACAATGGGAGATGATCAGCACCAGGAGGGATAGGTCCATTGCAGCTTTCATCCAGGAGTTAAACCAGCACATTCGACGCCAGGAGAACCAGATGTGCACAGGCATGATAGATCTGAAGAAGGCAATGACCAGGATCACGGAGCTGGAGGAAGAACTCAAGTCTACACGTGATGGATATGAGGAGGAAATGACGATACTCATGGAGAAGAATGACGACCTAACAAGGAAGCTAGGAGTATTCATGGGAGACCCCGTGCCAGGAGGAGATGACAACGATTCCAAGGACATTCGCTCGGAGGACTACATCATCATCGACGACACCGACTCAGACCCAGACAATAGCGATGATGATTATGTTGATGAAGCTGGAGCAGATATCATGGAGCCTTCCACCGATTAAAACTTCTAGTCGACCACCATATCAATAGTAGTATTCCCCCATGTACATAGTATAGTCCGAGCACTTTTGTAACGATAGTTAGACCGCTTCTATGCCCTTGTTTGAATTGGTTGAAGTGATATGATTGTGTTTGTCTCATGTGCATATGGGTAGTGTTTTTCCCTCTAGACCTCATTCTATTCTGTTTTCTCACCTTTTCTAAACCCATCAGATGCCTCCGAGACATGACAATGGATTTTCTTTCCCACCGGAGCTCACTCAGTTGATCCAGCAGCAGAATACCCTGATGCAGCTACTAGTTCAGAATAAGAACCAGGGGAACAACAACAACAACCCCCCACCACCACCACCACATGTTGATCACTTAGCCCATTTTCTAAGGCTGAATCAGCCGGTGTTCTCCAGTAGCACCGAGCCAATTGTTGCAGATGATTGGCTCCACAAGATTGGAAGGGAGCTGACCATTGCGGGATGCACAGATGCGGAGAGAGTGTGTTTTGCTGCACATCAGCTTGATGGACCCGCAGCATCATGGTGGGAGAATTTCACAGCCACTTACCCCATCGACACTGTCACATGGGACCAGTTTCAGCAGGCTTTTCGCACTGCCCATGTTTCAGCAGGAGCTATGGCCATGAAGAAGCGTGAGTTTTGCAACTTGCGCCAAGGAGGACGCATAGTGGGCCAGTATGTGGATGATTTTAGTAATTTAGCATGTTATGCCCCGGATGACGTCGCTACTGATGCCGCTAAGCAGGAGAAGTTTTTGGAAGGACTGAATGATGAGCTGAGCATGCATTTGATGGTGGCAACATTCAACAACTACCAGAAGTTGGTAGATAGAGCTCTCATGATTGAAGGGAAGCAGCAGCAGATTGATCACCACAAGAGGAAGTATGGAAAAGGGAAGTACAATTCAGGAGCTCAGCAGAGGCCCCGTTTTACCCCGAACTCGGGAGGACACATTCACCATAACCATGGAGGCCATAATTCCAATGGAGGGAGTTCGTGTAACCATAGTGGCCCCAAGAATGGGAATGGGAATGGAGGAAGGAACGGCCAGAACCATTCCAACCCAGCAACTCCCGCCAAGAAGGATCTAAGTCACATTACTTGTTTCAAGTGCGGGAAGAATGGACATTATGCCACGGAGTGTTCTGAAGCAAAGAATGGTAATGGCAATGGAACTCTGGGAAGAAGCCCAACCCTTTCAACAGGGGACAAGTGAACCACGTTAGCATGGAGGAGGTTGAAGCGCAACCCGATGTAGTTATAGGTAAGTTTTTGGTTAAGTCATTTACTGCAATCGTTCTTTTTGATATTGGTGCATCGCATTCATACATATCAAGGGGATTTGTGGATAAGTATAACCTGCCAACCCAAGCCCTTAGGTCACCCATGTTAGTAACCTCGCCAGGAGCAGAGTATATGGCTAGCCTATGGTGTGATCGGTTACCATTAAGGATTGGTAACTATGTGCTCCCCTCATACCTAATAGTATTAGAGTCACAAGGACTGGATGTAATATTAGGCATGGATTGGTTATCAAAGTATGGAGGGAACATTGACTGCGCCAGTAAGTAGATTTCGCTCACTACCCCAGAAGGAAGAAGGATTAAGTATGTATCCTGGCATGTGCCAAAGAGGACTCAAGTGAATTCCTTATCAGGAGTTGTATAGGAGGAAGTACCAGCGGTGAAGGATTTCCCTGATGTATTTCTAGAGGAGTTGCCAGGCATGCCACCGGATAGAGGCATTGAGTTTTTGATTGAGCTTTTTCCAGGCACAGGGCCAATATCTAAGAGACCGTATCAGATGCCCGCAAAGGATTTGGAAGAAAGCAAGAAGCAGATTAAGGAGTTACTGGATAAAGGCTATATTCGCCCAAGTTCGTCACCTTGGGGATCACCAGTACTTCTAGTGGAAAAGAAGGACGGATCGTTGAGGATGGTTGTTGATTATCGTGGATTGAATGAAGTGACAATCAAGAACAAGTACCCAATGTCGATGATCAATGATTTGTTTGACTAGTTGCAAGGAGCTAAAGTATTTTCCAAGATCGATCTACGATCGGGATACCACCAGCTGAAGATTCGAGAGCAGGATATACCTAAGACAGCTTTTACCACAAGGTACGGGCTATATGAGTATACTGTTATGTCATTTGGTCTGACTAACGCACCTGCCTATTTCATGAACATGATGAACAAGGTGTTTATGGAGTTTTTAGATAAGTTTGTTGTAGTGTTCATTGACGATATTCTGGTCTACTCAAAGAATGAAGAGGAGCACAAGGAGCATTTGCGTTTGGTACTTGGGAAGCTCAGTGAACGTCAGTTATATGCCAAGTTCAGCAAGTGTGAGTTTTCGTTGAAGGAAGTTGGATTCCTCGGACATGTTATGTCCAGAGAAGGAATAGCAGTAGACCCCACCAAGGTTGTCACTGTGACTAATTGGGAATCACCCACGTTAGTTGGAGAGATCCGGAGTTTCCTTGGACTCGCAAGATACTACAGAAGGTTCACTGAGAATTTCTCTAAGATTGCAAAGCCCATGATGGAGTTGTTGAAGAAGGACACGAAGTTCAAATGGACTGAGGAGTGTGAAGCCAGTTTTCAGGAGTTGAAGAAACGTTTGGTTACAGTCCCAGTGTTGATTCTTCCAAATCAACGCAAGGATTATCAAGTGTATTGCGACACTTCTCGTCGAGGACTTGGAGCAGTGCTGATGCAGGAGGGAAGAGTTGTTTCATATACCTCACGACAGCTTAAACCCCATGAGCTAAATTATTCTACACACGATCTGGAGTTAGCGGCCGTAGTGCATGCATTGAAGACATGGAGACATTTTCACATCGAAAAACCATTGTGAGGCATACACGGATCACAAGAGTTTGAAGTATATCTTCACGCAGAAGGAGTTAAATCTCAGGCAGAGGAGATGGTTGGAGCTCATCAAAGATTATGACATGAAGTTGCACTATCATCCCAGAAAGGCTAATGTAGTAGCCGATGCATTGAGTCGCAAGATTCAGGTCAATACACTCATGACCGAAGGATTACCCAAGGAGTTAGCCGAGGATCTTCGTGAGCTATGTTTGGAGATAGTTCCGAGAGGCTATGTAGCAGCGTTGGAAATGCAGTCTACCTTGATGGGTAAGATCAGAGAAGCTTTGAAGACTGACAAATATATTGCAGAGATAAAGGAAAGGATGGGCAAAGGAAAGGCTAAAGGATTTCATGAGAATAAGCACGATACCTTATGGTTTGAGGACCGCGTATATGTGCCGAATGACCCCGAGATCAGGAAGTTAATTCTGCAAGAGGCCCATGATTCGCCGTATTTGATTCACCCAAGAAATACCAAGATGTATCTGGATTTGAAGGACAGTTTCTGGTGGACCGGAATGAAGAAGGATATTGCGGAGTATGTAGCAGTTTGTGATGTATGTCAGAGAGTAAAGGTAGAGCATCAGAAGCCAGCATTTTGTTACAGCCATTGCCGATACCCGAATGGAAGTGGGATAAGCTAGGCATGGATTTTATTACGGGATTGCCCAGGACTCGTTCAGGCTATGACTCAATATGGGTAGTAGTCGATCGGTTGACGAAGGTAGCTCATTTCATCCCAGTGAAGACCACTTATACCAGTGCTAAGTTGGCAAAGATATACATGACCAGGATCGTATGTCTACATGGATTTCCGAGGACCATTGTATCAGATAGAGGAACCCAGTTTACCTCAAAGTTTTGGAATCAGTTGCATGAGACTTTGGGTACCAGGCTAGAGTTAAGTACATCCTTCCATCCACAGACAGATGGACAAACCGAGAGAGTCAATCAAATTCTAGAGGACATCTTGAGAGCTTGTGCGCTAGATTATGGATCTAGTTGGGATGATAATTTGCCATATGCAGAGTTCTCTTACAACAACAGTTATCAAGCCAGTTTGAAGATGGCCCCTTTCGAAGCCTTGTACGGAAAGAGGTATAGGGCACCATTGTTATGCGATGAAGTTGGAGACCGTCAGTTGTTTGGACCATATTTGATTAAGGAGTCTGAAGAAAAGGTTAAGTTGATTTGCGATAGACTCAAGGTAGCCCGGTCCAGGCAGAAGAGTTATGTGGATTCTAAATGCAAGGAGAAAGTTTACAAAGTCGGAGACAGAGTGTATCTTCATGTGTCCCCACTTCAAGGAGTTAACCGTTTTGGTGTTAAGGGAAAGTTATCACCACGTTTTGTGGCACTGTACAAAGTTTTGGAGCATATGGGAGAAGTTGCTTACAAGTTGGAATTGCCAGAAGGATTGTCAGGAGTTCATGATGTGTTCCATGTTTCCCAGTTGAATAAGTGCCACGCAGAGATGGCCGATATCCCTCTGAGAGATACAGTGCCGCTGGAAGTGATTCAGTTGGATAGCGATTTGACTTACGAGGAGAAACCCGTGAAGATTCTCGAGTTTGCTAGTCGAGTCACACGCAGCAAGGTTATCAAGTCCTGCAAAGTTCAGTGGAGCCACCACACCGAGGATGAAGCCACCTGGGAGCGAGAGGAAGACCTACGGAACGACCACCCGCACCTATTTTCTAGCCAACCCGAATCTCAAGGGTGAGATTCATCTTAAGGGGGGTAGGTTTGTAACATCCCAAATTTTCAATTTGGAATGTTATACATTAGATCATCATTGCATATCATATTTTATTGCATTTCTGGTTGATCCTAGAAATTCTACGCAACTCAAGAAACCACGGAGAGAGTTGGGGATTTCGTTATTTTCGTATTTGAGTTTTCTCAAATTTGGAAAGAGGATCATTTGGTTTTTATTATTTTTCTCTTCAAATATTTCTTATATGAAAAATAAAAGAGAGGGGAAAAACGACTTCTCCAAAATAAAGAAATATTGGAGGAAAAGTATTAAAATCAAATAAGTATTTATTCGGAGTTTTATTGCTATTTTATTTGAATTAGGAAAAAAATGTGTTTTTGAAAATTGCATTAGAGGCCCAAATAAATGTTCACTTTGTCCGCAATATTATTAGAGGACCGCAAAAATTTGTTTCAGGATTTTTGGAGTCCGTTTAGTATTTCTTTTATTAGTTTTTCTACGTCAGGATTATTTAAAAAAAAGTCAACCGACCTAACCGGGCCGTGTCTGACTAGGACTCTTGGCCCGGCCGGCCTTTATAAGCCGAGGCGGAGCCCCGCCAGCCCACCGACCCCGCCGCCGCCCAAACCCTAACCCTAGCCCGCGTCGCCGCCAGCCGCCGCCACCGCCTTCCGCCGCTCGCGACGCCGCCCGCCACCACCGTGCCGTCGTCGTCGCCCACCGCCGCCGCCGGAGCCCCGCCGCCGCCGCTCACCGCCGGAGCTGCCATCCCGCCGCCCCGCCGCCGGACCCGACCACGCCGAAGGTATAACCGCCGCCGCCGCCGGTTTTCGCGAGAAAACGTTTGTTTTTTTAGAAAACCCTAATTTTGTTTTTTTAGATCGGTTCGTTTTTTTGGTTTGGTTAAATAGCGGACGTTCGTCTGTATGTTCGTTTTAACGAACAATGTTCATCCGTTAGCTGCAGACAGCGAACATTCGTTCGTTAGCCTGTTCGTCAGTTTTTCTTTTCCCAGGGTTTTTCCGCGATTATTTTTTATCGTGATTTCTGCCCTGATCTTCGTTTTAGTTTATCTTTTCGCTCGTTTATCCGATTCAGGTGATTCAAGCGCCTAGATTTTCATCTCGAAGCCCTCTTTCTTTTTAATCAACTTGAACAGGATTTTGGTACTGTAAAATTTGACTTTAGTCCATATTAATAAACGGATCTTGTTTCTTTCGCAGTTTGAGTTTCGTTGCTCCGTTCGATTTGATTCTTTTTGCAAACCGGAGTTCTTTAGTTGAACTTTCTGGTTAGATATTTTATTTGAGTTTTACCCGTGCTTCTAGTTGAGTGCTTATGTGTGTTATTATTTGTTTGCGATAGAGTACCCGGAGTGCGAAGCGTGCTACTACGAGTCTCTAGGTTTTGCGGATCATCAGCAAGGCAAGTAACACTTTGATCATACCTCTTTACTACCCAGTTTTTATGCATTAGATTGACCCTCAAACATTGCATGGTTAGGATCTAATTAACATGTGGGTTTTGGGAAGTAGATGATGTGGTAGAACCTATTATCATGTTTATTATCAAACCTTTGGGAGTTACTTCTACGTTATGCTTATATTGCTATGCTATGCTCATAGAGGTGGATTGGGTGAGTGTATCCATGACAGATGTGAGTATTGTTAATTAATGGTTAACTTAAGGTGGCTACTTAAATACACATATGGGTGGATTGCTTGAGGCACCCTGGAGTACCCAGCGGTTGTCAGGGCACCTGGAGAATCCAGTGTTGTCCTAGGATATCCCGGAGTACCCGTGTGATTATCCTACGGTTCGCCACCCAGGCTCAAAGGGATCATAAGATTATTCATGCTAGAAACTTCCATGTGCAGCCACAAGCCAATATGGGCTCTGGCATAGTTGAGTAAGTTGCGTGAAGCTCTTGAAGAGGTAGACTAGCAGATGTAGTGGGTTGTAGGTGGTACTGTCTACCCAGAGTAGAGAGTTAATGCTTCAGAAAGACTGTATCTTGAATCTCCGACCATGGATGTGTTCGAGTCTTGTGGGGAAAAGTGTGCAAACCTCTGCAGAGTGTATAAACTAATCATGGTTAGCCGTGTCCCCGGTTATGGACATCTTGAGTATCTAGTTCTTGGATTATCATGTTGATCTCATCACTCTAAATTAATTTGATTGGGTTTAATGATGATGTTTAATTGGGATAGAGTTGGAGGAACCTTCTCAATGTTTAACAACCACCATGATAGTTAAATAAAATTTATTCTTTTGTTATAGGGAAAATTTGGCTTTATGCAAAACTGTAACCATAGAGCTTTCCACCAGCCATATATGCATGTAGTGATAGCATTCGTTATGTTCATTACTCTGTGTGTTACATTGCCAGCATATTACATGTGCTGACCCGTTTCGGGCTGCAACATTTCATGTTGCAGACTTCTCAGACGACGAGTAAGGTGCCATAGGTCATTGTCGTTCACTCAGCTATGTCGTTGGAGTTGATGGACTCACTTTATCTTCCAAGCCTTCCGTTGTTATCATTTTTAGATGGCCTTAAGCCATATTATTGTAATAAGTTCTCTTTTGAGACATTCGATGTAATAAGGGTGTGATTGAAACTGTGTTATAAATCCTCAAGTATTGTGTGTTTGTCAGCATTACCGATCCAGGGATGACACTGATGCACATAGACTAGACTGTTTGAGGTCTGGTCGCTACAAAAGTTACTTTCCACTGTTTAGTCTGAAATGTCGGGCGTGCAGCGGACAGTACCCTCGGTCGACGCGCTGCTTCAATGGCGGAAGTAGTGAGAGGTTGTGTCGCCCTGACTTGCCATCAATGTGGAGCGGCGGGCTCAGCTGGCGCCGGGCGGGAAGAGCGCGCGGGAGGGGGGAGGGGTTTTGTTGGGACAAGAAGGTGAGAAGCCAACTTGGGATCGATCCGGACGGGGAAATATCATGTGCTCCCATACTCACTAGTAGTTTCATG
The DNA here is from genome assembly GCF_002162155.2 of Triticum dicoccoides. Taxonomy (NCBI): domain Eukaryota; kingdom Viridiplantae; phylum Streptophyta; class Magnoliopsida; order Poales; family Poaceae; genus Triticum; species Triticum dicoccoides. Next base: position 539,189,500 of record NC_041381.1, on the reverse strand, counting down.
CATATGACACTAGTCTATGTTACTACCTCTATAGTAACATATCTGTGGTGACAAAGTGCAGCCACATCATCGTTAGGCATGCAGTCGCCTTGATAGACAACGTGCGCAGAAGGAGTAGAGGCGACTGGGGACGCACCACGTCGTCGGCACTCCGTACGTGCTCACGTGCGTGCAGCGTGCGTGTTTTTCCATCGGTGCTAATAGCTCTAAGGCCGGGGCTGCGGTCGTCTTCGTCTCCGACTAGTTGTTGAGCAACGATGACAAAGAGGTGCTGCAAGAGATGCGTGGGCGCCGTTGTGTGCGAGCTTCGCCGTAGCACGAAGAATCGGGCGTCACCGCAGATGGCGCACGCCTCCATGCAGCCGAGTGTGTGCGCATGCATGTGTTATTCACGTGCATTTCGTGGCCGAGTGTGTGTGCATGCACGTGTTGTGTATGTGCGTTGTGTGCTCCATGTTGTGCGCGTATGTGCATGAGTTGGATCGGATGGAGTTAGTGCATTGGCGTGTGTACATGTGTGGCTTATTGCGTGGTTATCAATACAAACTATAAAACATCTTCAACTTAGCATCCTGATGTATCATCTCTAGTGGTTAGCGAAGATTTCATGTTCTTTTATTTGTTTATAGGTGGGCAGGCGGCAAAAAAACAGGGGGAAACGTGCAAGGTTCCTTGCAGACGCTCCACCTCCAGGTTCCTCCTTCTCGGTCGTTGGGAACCTATGTTCTTCAACTCTTTTTTTACGTGAGCTTTGTTCATCCTTTTGCCGACACGCGAGACATCTAGCATCAAGGTGCACGTGTCATGCAAGAAAATGGAGATAATCAGATAAGCAGTGTGTAAGTGAGTCGTGCATTTCGATGGCACCTACTACGCAATATGTTTCTCCTCGATGGCACGTGAATAGTACACGTACTCAACGACGGAGCACGAGATGGTAGCCATGACATGGTCAGCCCTTTTGAGAGTACGTACTAAATAACTTGGATTTGTCCCGTCAACTCGCAGAATGACGAGAAGCTTGCTTACTATGCCTTCTCCCTCGCCCACGCATGCGCGGTGGCTCGCAGCACGAGAAGGAACTTTTGCTTACAAGCCGTGGACGTGCAGCAGTTCATTTGGTGTCAGATTGCCAGAAGTACTACTGTAGAACATCGACTTCCAGAAGAGGCGAAGGGCCAAGGGCAAGGTCACCTACTAACCTTAGACTAGGCGTAGTGGGAGTAACATAAGTAGGGGTACCTCCTTTTTTTATTCTAGAAGCAACCACACACGAATATTGGACGGTAGCAGCATAGTAACTGAATCAAAAATCAAAACCAACCAATGAACTACTACTACTGGTGAGCGTTTGCTAGTACTACCGTCCAATATTCGCATGTGGTTGTTTCTAGAGTAAAAAAAGGAGGTACTAGTACTTACTGTGGGAAAGGTGAAGTGATGGTTGATTCTCCCGAGCAACTTATTACTCTGGGGATATGGGAGTACCAGCGGATTCTAGGAACAGAGAAATGATGGTTGCTTCGTCCGAGCAACTTACTGTGGCGAAGGTGGGGCTCTGTGATTTGATTGCTCATTAGTCATTACTACTGCGGTGCAACGACCGGGGTGAATCTTTCCCTGCAGTTGTGCACTCAATATTGATGCATGGCAGATGGAGCCGGATGAAGGATGTCCCACATGTCGGTGAAACAAAGTTGAATTGTTTCTGGCATTGCTATCAATCCTTCAGGATTTATTTATATGTACGCATAATTTTAATGAAATTGTACTGTGATGCTATGAAGGTTTCAACTTTGGTTCCCGCAGGAAAAAAAAGGTTTCAACTTAGGATTCATGTGTCTTGCCTCAAGATTATCTCATTACAACATTCCATCAAATACAAATGAAACTACCATGGCTGGTAATGCATCTCAATGGTTCGCAGATCAGCGCCAATATTCACATCACAATTGAAGACAAAGTTGTGAGAAGGTGTACAAATAAAGAAAAATATATAATTGATCGACGATGTTCGTAGGCATGGCTCCATTTCCTTGTCACAGTGTTCATTGCTTGGCAGCTAGTTTCACCCAGCTCTGTAGCCAAAAAAGAAGTGTATGGAGGACACCACAATCCGATCATTTTGTGTAGCTCCACTAAAATCGAGTAGACCATCCCTGTTTGCAAAGTTATCAAGTCAGTGTGATTAAAATAATAGTGGAACTAGATGATGAAACATAACACACACAAATAGAAGCCGATCACCTCTACGATCTCTCTTAGGACTAACTACTTGTTGGATAAGATTAGGCACGGAGTTGGATGAGGAGGATAGCAAAACCAATCTCCCTTTCTGTAGTCCCACAGAAATGTAAAAATGTTGCTCGTCTGACATTTTGGCGGAACTGCACAAAACACTCTTAAGAAAAAAGTGATTTGTGCAGTTCACCAAAAGGTCGCAATAGCAACGAGGTGAAAATGGATAGCTCTGTTTGCAAAAGGAGGTACAAAGGAAACAATTACTGCCCAATATCACGAGTTGAAGACACATACGCCGACAAAAAAGAAGCATATTCCATGTAATAAGGGAAAGATAGCACATGGTGGTTTATCAAAAATGGTTTGAGGAAGATATTGTAAGATGGAAAGTACGCCGGCCAAGATACGTTTTAAGCAAACAACTAAAGAAGATCCACATGCAGCAACGTGGGAAGATGGAAAGTGGAGCAAGGCCGGAGGAAGTTGTACCTGAGGGTCGTCGGGATGTTACTAGGAGGCCGTCGGCGGCCGGGATCTGCCCATACTGCGGCAGCGAGAAAGTGGCGAAGGCCCTACCGCGTCGTAGCTTGGTCAGAGAGAACGGTGGGTACCACAGATCGGGACGTGCTGCCTCAACACCGTCGAACGGAGAGGAGATGCACATCCTCCCTTTCCACCGGCGGACGGGATGCGGCCGGATCACTGACCAACACTGAGAGAGAGGGGCCACCGCCGCCTTGTGGAAGATGGTGTGACGATAGACAAACCCATTTTTCCATTTCCCCACGGCAATCGTTTTATATTCTGTACGTGCCATTGAGGAATATATAACTTTATTTAATACTAACGTGTCAAGTCAAACTTTGTTCCATCTACGTGTGGTACCTGACCCTCCTTCGAGTAAACAACCGCTACATGCATCAAATTATCACGTGGGGTGCCTTTTCGTACAGAAACGAACTCCACCGTGTACCCGCGCGGGTGTGGCCGGGAACGAGACGTGAGTACATGCGTCCTGTGTGCACCTCTTCTTTAGGTGCAGGTACATACGTGGGTGGGTGTGAGAGAGAGATGGTTTGTGCGAAACAGAGGCAATGTGTTGATGATATCTCAAACAAAAAAAGTAACATATGCAATGTGTGTGAAATGGAGTCATGGACGTGAGATATCGATAGAATTGAAAACAGGGATAAAGCGTGTGGCTGCGCGATCGATAAAGAGTGCCATCGAATTTGTGTTTGCCCACGTCAAAGATACAGGGCGGCTGGCCTACTGGAATTTGAGAGGGCAGAGGTGCAGTTTTTCTCTATGGCATGGATACCTACCTACAACATTCGACTACCAGTGTGTAGGGGGGAGGGGCAGAGATCGATCGACTAGTATATGTGTGGGGAAGGAGAGAGACCTAGCTATGTATTGAGGGAGATCGATCGGCATCCATGGATATGTGTAGCAGAGGAATAAGGTTGGGAGAAATACAAAGGTAGAGTGTTGGAGGGTTGGTGGTGGAGTGGCGTCTCACAAATGGTGGGAGAGGCCTGCTAGACAAATGGAGGGTACGAGTGCAATAGCTGTAAGATAGGGCGGGGGATGTCTGTCTTTCTCTGCACGTGCGTGTGAGAGACGGGTCAGGAGGTATGCAAGGATGATGAGGGGAGACGATATGGTTGTGGTAAGCATACGTAACTACATAGGAAGATCAACCGTTGTGTGTCCGAGAAAGGGAGAGACATAACTAGCAAGGTAAGGGTATCGGTGCATGGGGAAAACGAATTATAGTCGACCTGTCTATATGTAGGGAGATCGGTACATATACATGCATGCATGTGTTAGAAGCAAATAAGGTCCGAAGAGATAGACAGGGGGAGAGTGGTGCGGCTAGTAGGTGGTGCGAGAGGCCTACCATGTTGAGGGGGAAGGAGTGTGCTAGTATGAGATCAATGGAAAGAGGGGCGGGAGTGTGCACCTGCGTGGAACCGTATTGGACATAGGGGGGCATGGACGGTGAGAAGAGAAAAGGGGAAGTATATATGTGTTTATGGTAGGCACACTTGGCTAGAGAGGTATATTGACCGGTGTGTGTCGGAAAGGAGCCAGGGGCCTACACCCACCGCTGGTGAATGACCTAAAGAGAAATAAAGAACGTGCGCGATGGAGGGGACGCTGAGGGAGGGTGAGAGGGGGCGGGCGTGTGCATGCGCGATAGAAAGTTAGCGCTAGCTAGCTACAAATAGAAGAGGATCGTGAAGGTGTAAAAGATGAACAAAGATCATAATTCATTATAAAAAAGTGGATACGGATACTTGAAGAAGATATCATAATGTAGAACATTGATTATAATTTGGGCTAATGTGTGGCTTTTGCAGCTCAAGTCTAAATACTTGTCATAATGTAGGGGGCGGTGCACTATACTTTGTGTGATAAACACGGTGTACATACAGAACATGGTTTAGATTATGAATATATAGTTAGTACATCAAATGTACTATTATTTGGAATCAACATCAAGTGCATTCAAAAAATATAATTCGAGTTCATGTAGTACACATAGTTCATATCTATCTCTATAGTAATCATGTGGTCTGTTATTAAGGTAATACACGAATGATGGTTGAAGTTGGCAACAATCATGATTGTAGATTCTTATTGAAATAGAGAAAGGAATTCAAATTCGGTTCGAATTGCAGCGGTAGTATAGACATTTGAAATGCACTAAAATGTTGGTATGAGTAGGTTACATGCATTATACAGCTAGCAAAAGAATTTAATTGGACATAACATGGATGCATACTCCCTCCTTCCATCTATATAGGGCGTAATGTGTGAATATCATTTGTATAGTAAAACGGGGCAAGACTCTCTCTTTGTGTGGTGTGAATAGTTTTATTTTTTCATTTTCTTTTTGGTTGAGGGAAGTGCGAATTGATATGGTATGTACAAGTATAATATTACACGTTAGGCTTGTCCCTAAAATTCAACCCGCGCCTTGTTATATCCCGAAAATTCAGATATCGTGCTCCCAAAACTGGCGCCTTCACAACCCGCGCCTTGCTATCCCAAAATTACAACGCGCACGAAAACTCCCTCCAGCTGCCAAATCCCGACACGTGAAATACCCCTTCGAACCCTAAGCCAAAAGGGTTGCTAGTTCAAATCGGTGGGGGTACTTTTGTAACACACCCTACATTTTGGACAAGCGCGTCCCTAAGTCATGGTTCACCCCCTCCCATCACCTCCTTTTTGCCATTCGAAATTCCAGGCCACCATAACCTCTCCGCTCCAGCCGCGAAACCCCACCCTCCTCCGTCCGCCACCTCACCGCTGCCCAGCCGGAGCCTCTTCCCCGACGACGTCGTCCATCGCAACAGCTTGACGTCCCTCGTCCACCTCCCCGGATGAGGATCCGTTGTCCATCATCGTCCCGCCGGTTCAGCTGCCCCGTCCTCCACCTCCAAGGAGCTGCTCCGACGATCGCCTCATTTATCGCGGCTGCTCCATCCCCACAGCATCGCCTTAACTTGCTCCACTGGAACCGCAACATCCTCACCGACTCCTGGGACGAAGCCGAGGCCTACTCAGCGCCACCAAAGAGGTTGTACACTCATCGCATCACATCTTCTCCTTAACTCGACCTCCCGGCGCCGACGGTGCTCCATCCCGCACCCCCATGGAGCGGCTACCTTGAAACGGCGCCGCGAGCGACATCTCAATGGCGGTTCTCCCCAGTGCGAGCCCCCTTCAGCGGCGGTAGCCATACCAGCCGGATCTGCTGCTGCTGCTCCGGCTCTCGCTCGCGCTGCTACTGCTGCTCCGTCTCTCGCTCGCTCGCCCAGCTGTTGCTGCTCCGGCTCTCGCTCGCTCGCTCGCGCTGCTGCTGCTCTCCCCCTCGCTCGTGCTGCTGCTCTGCTCCGATTTAGCTACACTTTAGTCGACTAAATCGACCTTTCGGTCAGTCGATTTTTAGAGGTGGGGGCTCACCGGAGTTAAGGAAGAACCACCCGCGGCGGGGATAGGGGCTCGCCGGAGAGGTACCCCGCTATCTTTCTTAGGGTTCAGGGTGGGGGCATGGGGCCTAGAGGGCTGGCCGGGGCGGCGGCAGACCGGCGGCGGAGAGTTGTTTCGCGGCGGTGAGGCGGCTCTGGGGCCGGCAGTTCAGCCTGTGGGGCTGGCGGCTCAGGGGGGGTGCATGTTGAAGATGAACTGCAGGCCCTCCCTAAACAACATGTCAAGTGCCTCTCTGCTACCATTGCGTTCAGTTTCGACAGTAACATTCAGATTCCATAGTAAATTTCAGTTTCGACAGTTAAGTTCAGAGTCAACAGTTTTTACCTCATCTGTTTTAGTCAGGTGGTTTTTGGTGATGTAAATTTCACATCTATTTTACGTCATCTATTGGAGATGCTATTAGAATCCACTTGAGATTGACGATGTCTGTCTTGTGCTGCTTCAGCCTTGACGTCTTACGGCTCACCGGGACTACTCCAACGACAGAACGATCCATCACAATAGAGCAATGCCCCGGAAGCCGTCTATAGATTCCTCAGATCTTCCTCCACACCTCCGACAACCACCTCTGCCTCAACTGCTTCAGCGACCAACCCAATGATGCTGAGGTCAACACGGCTACGGCAAAGGTTGTACACTTGTTGCATCACTTATTACTATACATTCATGTCGATCCATTAGGGCTATTTTGGTTCAACGAAAAAACATAGCAATAGGGAATTTTCCTATGGCACTCTACTATTCAATTATTCATGCATTTTGTTGAACGGAATGGACCAAAACATCCACCTGGACCTACTTATCAAAATCCTATGCATGAAAACAAGACCAAGTGATTAGTGGCAGAATAACATTCTAACTATACACGCTTTCATATGGTTTCACTTTATTTTGGCCATCTTTCTTTGCATTCCTCTATTCTTCCAATTTCTGTGAACCAAACACCCAAGTTGACAGAAATCCTGTGTTTACAAATGCTCTGTTTACCATGTGCATTCCTATCCTATTGCGGTGTTTTTCCTATCCCTGCGTTTTTAGAATCGTGCAAGCCAAATGAGCCCTTACAGAATTACTTCAATTACAGGTAGGTGTCGAAGGGAACTTTGTGTGGTTTGTCCTGCTCCTGTTGCGACGTCGTCCACCTCACCTGAGCTGCTCCATCGACAGAAGCATCCACCAAACTAGACATCACGACTCCTGACCGTCTTTCGCTGCCTCAGTTCTCCTTCCCTACCGCCGGCACCCACTGCAATGGCATCACCATCATCGACTCAGCAGATGAACCTGAGGAGTACACGGGTCCACAAAAGAGATCGCACTCTTTTGTTTCTGCTTATGTTATGCATTGCTTAAAATTACCTGCTACTTTATCGTCCTGTTCACCTCTTGGACTCCAAGTTAGGTCCAAATTAATGTTCAAACTTGAGTTCTAAATTAGTTGTGGGGCAGATATCGAAGCATCAATGAATAGTATCTCTATCTAATATCTGGTTCACCTAGGATATGCCTATGTTGTTCATCTTGGGTGGGAAACAAGTAGTAAAGCAATCATCATTTGTCTTTTTATTAAATTAAAGCAATCATCGGCCTGCTATCATTATTTTTGGATGCATCCACTCATTGTTACCATCACTCTAAATTTCTGCATGCTCTCCTTACATAATCTCACCATATTTTTTCGTATGCATGTCAGATATTGTACACAGTCATGTTGAACATGTAGAGAAAAAGAGAATAGTTTTGCACGGCAATACAATGTCATGCAGACATTGCTCCATGGTGGGTTCAATGGCAAACCCTCCCCCCCCCTCTCCAGATTGGAATCCAGAGGAAGATATCTGTTCTGAGGCGGATTCAGACGCAGCTGACCACTCCTATTTACCCCACAAAGTGTTTTCTCTACCTTGGCATGACGATGTTAGCCATATCATGCATATGTTTCCTTGTAGTGCCTACTTTTGACATCATATATGTCATCTGCTTAGTTTAGACATGTTCTGTAATGCCACCTGTTTAGTTTCTACGTCATATATGGGAATTATGCAGTCTCATGTCTTTTAGCCAGCCATAATATATGTGAAATGTGCAATGTCATCCTGTTTAACCAGGCATCATATATTTGAATGATATCTTGCCCATCCTTTTCTTCATTACATTTCCATTTGTCGACAATGTTTGTACATTAAACTACTCTTCCTGTGAATCAGCCATTTGGGTCGGAGATGGAAAATCTGGAGTGAAAACAAGGCCTTCAGAGCAGACAGTGCTACCTGTCGAAGCAGATCTCTTATTGGGTCCCGATATCTCCTCAGAGATGGATTTAGAGACAGATGACCAGTCCTATTCCCCCACCGAGGTGTATGCTCTAACTTGGCAAGGTTATACTGCTCATATCATGCATATGGTGTCTGCATTGCATAGTTTACACATCATATACACAATATTCAACACCATGTTCTTAGTTCAGACATCATATCGAATGCCCTCTGTTTAGCATATAAATCACATATGTGAATTAAATCATGCGATCCTGATTACTTAGATAACATGTGGGTGAATTATGTCATGCGATCATGTTTAGTTATTCATCATATCTTTGAATTATGTTATGCTATGCTATCTAGTTTAGATAGACATCATATATGTGAAATTATGTCATGTATCCGTTTTAGTTAAACAATATACATGTCAACTATTTCATGCCCTCTTTTTTCCACACTATCTATTGCATCTGTCTCTCATACAATGTCTGTACATTCAACTATGTTTCCTGTTTATCGGCCATTTGAATTGGAGCGGGTGATGCCAGTATCTAGCGGAGTAAAAACATTGTCTTCAAATAAAACAGTTCTACCTCTTGGTGGAGATAGCACCCCGGTTGTACATGCACGAGAACCAGCCCTACCACACATAACCCGAACTCTCGCAGATTGTACCCCTACTGCGATGGACATAGAACTAGCTTCACCCAATCTAACCCCAACCCCAGTAGATAGTAACTCAGTTCCTGTTGACACAGCACCATCTCCACCATAGAGCTCCCAAACAAGAGCAGTTAGTAAGGTAGCTCCAGTTCCCAAAGGGCCAGTACTACCACGGCGAACCCCAACTCCACCAGTTAGTACGCCTATTCCTGTGGAGGAAGCACAACCATCTAGTCGTAGTTTAGCATCTATCGCATTTGATTTTGTTAAATCCTATGTGCATATCTTCCCATCTTGGAAATATTATACTGAAGATGAAGGAAAATGCTAGCTGCAGGTATTTGTCCAGGAGTTATGTGTAGGTAATGTTATTCATGGCAATTACTTTGCTTTGTCCCATACATCTTACCTCCATGATAGTTATAATATAGAAAATTTTCCCATTTTTCTCTATAGAGAAGGCCCAATTTGGAAACTCAGGGTGAGGTAACCTGTGCTAATACCTCTGCTATCTTCAAGAATGCTTGGTGGCAGTATCAGAATTACGTGAAGAAAACGTACTTCACCGGCAAACAAACTCATCAAATTCCCTTATGTTCTCCTGAGACACATTTACTGGACAATGACTGGGAATGCCTTGTTCTGTACTGGTCCCAAACCAAGAATGTGGTAAGGACTATGAGCTCATTTTCTATTTTTAAGTACTATATTCTTGCATCTTACTGTACTCTGTTCATGTAGAACAAGTGCCTAAACCTGAAGAACAACTGTTCTAATTTAAGATTCCATTGCTATCATAGTTCAAAAAAGCGCTAGGCCTTAATTGTGTGTTTTGCCACCACCTTGCGCTTTACTGACCAAAGTGCATGCTTATGCGCAGTTATGCACAGATTAAGCATAGTTATGCGCAATGCATTTTGCCAACGCCTAGAGCCTAGGTGCGCTTAAGCGCTCGCTTAGGCGCGCCTTTTTTAACTATGATTGCTATCGTGTATACTGCTTTGCTCTTATATCACTGTATTTACTCATACAAACTTATTTTTAAATTGAAGGATACAATCGAAACTCCAATGGCACAGCAGGTATGTTCACGCATGTTTCTTTAACAGGTTTGCTCTTATCAATAGCTCTGTTGATTTCAATTTCAATTGTGTATACAGTTGACTTCTCATATCATGCACATTACTAGCATCACAACAGAGCCAATAGTGTTGTTGTACATGTAGACCCGTGGTACCCATCTAAAATCTTGTTGTGCCGTGTAGTTTCCCACGCTTTGTATTCTTTCACTGCTGCTTTGTCTTGAACTAATATGATTTGAACCGTGTCTCTATTTTGATTTGGCAAGACAATGCAGTGACCATAGGATGTAGATATATGTTTGTTTGATGCTTTTATTATGTACTACTACTTGGCAATAGAATACTTGGTAGTTTAATCATGTCCACCTTACTAATGAACTGGTTCATCGAAATGAGTTTCATATACTAGTACATGCTAAACATGTTATGTGTCTGCTTGTTTCTTCTTTTAGAATGCTGACAGAATATTGGGGAAGAGTGCCTTATTAAGCAATGGTAAAGGAAGTAATGCAGATAAGGTTCAGGATTGTGAGACATCCTTGTTGGTCTCCAACAAAGCTGATAAAAGAGCTAAGGAAGACTATCTTGAAGACAGTGAGATAACCCCAAAGTCCTGTCTTGGTTTAGTGTTCGAGTTACTGGCCACTACCGCTTGCACAAGCTATTCAAACTCACTGCCTGAATCAGTTCGGTTTCTTGAGTCTCAACTACAAGCTGAAAGACATCGATCAGTTGTGCTGTGACAAGAAGCGGGAAGGAATGCGGAAGTCCCTGGAGCATTCAGATGCATACTTTCTAGTGCAACAGCAAGCGTTGGAGGATTTTAGCGCCAAACAGGACAAAGCTAATAAGCTTGCTAAGCTTATTGCCAGCATGGTGGATACCCAGTATAACTTTTCTTGAGTTCTTCTGAAGTTGTTTCAGTTATGCTCTTGTTTTGCTGCCGCGTTTATTTGCATTGGTGGCCAATTTAGACGGCCAGTGTATGTAATATGTTGCTTTGTTCCCTAAATTTGCACTAGTGGCGAACTTTGATGCCCAGTGGATGTAATATGTGTAATAGCGGTAATAGGCTAGCATTAGTTGCTTGCTTATTTATTTCCTTATTGTCTTGTTTAGTTGTTTTCTTGTAGTCACTGCAGTTCTTTTTCCGTGTTTTTCTAGTGGCCCCAATAACCTATATTTGGTAACTAGGCCACAATAATCATGGCAACACACGGACAGTTGTAACCATGGGCCTCGTGCGGGCCATATGATCCATGGGCTTCTACAGACCGTAGGATCCATGGGCCTTCTATACGGGCCATAGGATCCATGGGCCTTCTATAGGCCGTAGGATCCATGGGCCTTCTATGGGTCGTACGATCCATGGGCCTTCTACGGGCCGTAGGATCCATGGGCCTTCTTCGGGTCATCGGATCCATTGGCCTTCTACCAGCCGTATAATCATTTCGCCAATCATGAGTCGTACTATTCATGGACCATAACGGGTCGTTAATAGGCCATATTTGATAACTCTAGCAAAACAGCCCAACGGTTTTTTTACATGAAAACGGCCCAACGTATTAACGGGCCACAAACGGGCCGACTGTAACCATGGGCTGAATTTGGCCCACCAGCAGAAAATGACAGTAATGGGTCGTAAGTAACCGAATGCTGGAAATGAGCCCAAGAATAAATGGGCCCTAAGAAGGTCGAAAGATAACATGGGCTGGAAACGGCCCAATGGAATAATGGGCCGTTAATGGGTGTAAAGTGATACACTATTCATTACAGGCCAGTTTCACCACGGGCCGTTAATGGGCCAAGAGTTACAAAGGGCCTCATATGGGCCGAAAGACGTCATGGGCCACGCATGGGCCGGAAGTTAAAACAGGCTAGAATCATATTAGACGGCCCAGATGACGCTACTGGGCCTAATTCGGATAGGTCATAACAGGCCCTGGGTTAGCGGGCTATAAATGGGCTATATGCGAACAGGCCGTTAACAGGCTTTCCGTGGGCCGGCCCGCCACCTTTTGACCAAGTCAAACGGGCCGGCCTTTTCACAGGAATGGGCCTCTGTTGGGCCGTGCCACGTGTCGACGTATCATAGGCGCCTTTGGTCCAATGAGTGGATGACATCTGTCCCAACGGTGAGCCAACACGTATTTCCTCCAGCCAATGATGATTTTACACGCGGAAAATCCCCATTGGTCGGGGTTGTTAACGGGTTATCGGATCCAAAACCGGACCCGATAGCTTAACAGTGTTCCATTATGGTGGATGCCACATGTCGGTCACCCTTGACGAAAGCACTTCTATGACGCGCGATTTATCGTCATGGAAGTGGACACTTCCGTGATGATAATTTTGGTAATGTCATGGAACACTTCTACGACAGCACAGGTATGACTATCTTGATTCTGTCATAAAATTGTCATGGATGTACATGCATGACAGAAAACGTGACCTACTGTGACAAACATGTATCATCACGGAAGTGTATTTTTTTGTAGTGCTTGTGTTTGGTGATGTGTGCATACTATTCCATTCATACCATTTTGTGCACTCCATCAAGTTGTATGTGACATGGAAGAGTGGTCCATGATCCTAATCGATTGTGCATTTGTATTAAAACACAAACTTTTAATAATGCACAAATTTAGGAGGAGCTCTTGCTTATCACATACTTCTCAAAGCAATAATGTATTTCATTATTTTAATCATTTGTCGAAGCTTTGAACTATATGTTGTCATCAATTACCAAAAAGGGGGATCCCGGGTGGATTTGGTAATTCAAGTTAAATATTTCAGGATGTTCAATGATTGGCATGGCAAGGACTACTGATTGTGGACCCCACAAAATGCCAAGGACATGGATTGGCAAAAGCTCAAGACTCTACATTTTTGGTTAAGTGATCCAAGATCACATTGAGTCCATAGGAAAGCCAATACTCTTAAAAGGGGATGATGTGTTTCTTAATGGTCTACTTGCTCAAAGTGTTTGGTGATATTGCTCCAAAACCCTTAGCCACCTTCTCTATCCAAATTTGTCCAAAACCTAAACTCCAACTTGGCCCCACTGATATTTCCTACCCAGAGCCACCGAGTTCATCTGGACTTAGCCACTACCAAAACCCTAACAAGTTGGATCCGCTAATATGGATCTCGGTCTCACCGAGATGGCCTTGCCAGCTCTCTGTTGCATAATGCAAATTGTTTCAGTCCCACCGAGAATTGCAATTAGTCCCACTGAGATGGCTTGACTGACTCTCTGTTGCTTATTGCTTCATTTCGGTCTCACCGAGTTGATGCAATCGGTACCACCGAGATGAGGTTTCCCTAGCCATTGCACATCGGTCCCTCCGAGTTGTTCCCGTCGGTCCCACCGAGATTCCTAACGTTCATATCTTTTACACACGTTGGTGCCACCAAGATTTCTGTTCAGTGCCACCGAGTTGGGTCCAAAGTGTGTAACGGTTGGATTTTTTGTAGAGGTTATATATACCCCTCCACCCTCCTCTTACTAGGTAAGAGAGCCATCAGAACGTTCCTACACTTCTACCATTCATTTTCTGAGAAAGAACCACCTAGTCATGTGTTGAGATCAAGATATTCCATTCCTACTAATTGAACTTTGATTTCTAGCCTTCCCCATGTTGTTTTCCACTCAAACCCTTCTTCCACCATAGACAAATATGTGAGAGAGAGTTGAGTGTTGAAGAGACTATCATTTGAAGCACAAGAGCAAGGAGTTCATCATCAACACACCGTCTATTACCTTTTGGAGAGTGGTGTCTCCTAGATTGATTAGGTGTCGCTTGGGAGCCTCCGACATGATGTGGATTTGAACCAAGAAGTTTGTAAGGGCAAGGAGATCACCTACTTCATGAAGATCTACCAGAGTGAGGCAAGTCCTTCGTGGACGATGTCCATGGTGCGATAGACAAGGTTGCTTCTTCGTGGACCCTTCATGGGTGGAGCCCTTTGTGGACTCGCACAGTCGTTACCCTTCGTGGGTTGAAGTCTCCATCAATGTGGACATACGATAGCACCACCTATAGGAACTACGCCAAAAATCTTCATGTCCCCATTGTGTTTGCCTTCTCCAAATCCGTTCCTTTACCTTCATGTGCAATGATTTACATTCCCCTGCTATACTCTTAGAATTGCATGTGTAGGTTGATTGCTTGACTTGTCATAATTGCTAAAATCTGCCTATAATTAAAATGGGAAAATCTAGGTTCTATTTGTCAAGTAGGCTAATTACCCCTCCCACTACATGAATCTGCTACTTTGCCATCTGCCACGGCGAACGGCAAAGGCATGGATGGCGGACGGCGAAGGTCTTTGCCGTCGGCCGCGGACGGCAAAAGTGGACGGCAATGTAAGGGACGGCAAAGAGCTACATTGCCATCCGCTTCGGGCGGCTGACGGCGAAGGGTCCTTTGCCAGCAGCTGCCGACGGCAAAGAATGCTGACGGCAATAATTGCGCTGTTACTCCGTTAGGTGGTTAACGGCAAGCCTTTGTCGTCCGCCGCTGTAGGCAAAGTTTTTTTCCTCTTTGCCGTCCGCCGCTCTAGGCAAAGTTTTTTTCCTCTTTGCCATCCGCCGTTGTTGGCAAACTGATCAAATAGGTCAGCCTCCCAGGAAGCACAGTTGCCTGCCACGTGGCCTCTTTGCCGTCCGCTGCTGATGGCAAAGAGCCCTTTGCCGTCGGTGGCGGACGGCAAAGAGCCTGCATAATGGCTTTTTTCCCTGTTTTTTTTTTAAATCCAACAATTTTCACAGCAAATATATATGACATATATAGATATATTTCACAGGGCTATTTAACAGCACATAAGTTTCATCGTACATACATATATAGTTCCATCCACTCATACATAGCAAGTTGCACATACACATAAGTTGCAACCATTAGGAGGTTGCACATACATATTACAATGCAAAGTTTCATCAAGATAGCAAGTTCCATCGTAGCATACACATAAGTTGCAACCATTAGAAGAATACTAGAAGAGAATGAAATAAAAAACAAGCACTCCATAGCAAGCTAGCTTCCGAGAAGTGAATGAAATCTGCAAAATGGCAAATAAGAAAGTTAGGAAAAGGTGACTAGAAGAAGAAGACTAGAAGAAGAAGCACGCCATCGTTTGTGAGGTAACTTAGGTAAAATGGATCGCTTATGAGCTAACTTAGGTAAAATGCATCATTTTAGAGCTAATGTAGGTAAAATGGATCGTTTATGAGCTAACTAAGCTAATTATGCCGTTTTTTACATAAGTAAGGTAAGTACATGTCATTATTGAGCAAACCTAGTTAACTAAGCATATTATAACTAATTTAGGTCATTTTGGAGGAAACAAAGCTAAGTATAGATCGTTTTAGAGCTAACTTAGGTAAAATGGCTGGTTTTTGAGGTCGGTAAGCTTATTAAGTCATTTTGCAGGAAAAGAAGCTAACTCTAGGTCATTAAGGTAAGCATATTGGATGAAATAAAGCTAAGTCTAGGTCTTTATGCATTTGTTAAGCAAAAAACTAGAGAAACTTACCTTGATCATGGAGGTGTGGGAGCGGGCTGGCTCATGCTAGTAGCTGGAGAAGGATTGTGTGATGCTTGTGTGGAGTTACACTGCACCAAAGATCATTTCCAATGTTTTGTTAGCATGATGACACTCAAATGTTAAGACTAGCAAGTAACGTCCATTCAAATTAAACTCACCGTTGTCTCAGGAGCAATATCTGGATCAATGGCTATGGAGCCATGGGACCTCCCACCACTAGATATCATCACCTGCTCTGGATTGTAGGGGATCTGGCTCAGGTTAAACTCCTCCCCTTTCCTCGCCTTCCCCTTGACTTGCTTGTAAGAGGCAGTGTGGGCCATGGCATATAGGTCGTACCCCTCTCGCACCTTATCCGTCTTATTGTAGCATGCCTGAAAGAGAGAAACAAAGTAAAATAGTAATTAAAGGGCTCAAGCTAGCATGATGAATGAATTACATTAATAATGAAGCAAACCACATTACCCAATTCCGCCCGAACTGATATAAGCTGGAGCTACCTTGATGGTGTGGCACACCTTCAATTTGGGCACGTTTGTCCTTGGCCTCAGTTGGCTCCCCTTCCATCTTTCAACACCTGCCATGACAAAGAGTAAACGAAATTAGTACAACATAAAAAAAATACTGACATGAATAATAATATGTATA
This sequence comes from Triticum dicoccoides, assembly GCF_002162155.2. Lineage (NCBI taxonomy): Eukaryota > Viridiplantae > Streptophyta > Magnoliopsida > Poales > Poaceae > Triticum > Triticum dicoccoides. The sequence goes on along the minus strand of NC_041381.1, from coordinate 539,173,050 downwards.
TCACTTAAGTGTATCATCATCAAGTACAACATAAAAAATTTGAATACCTGACACTACTAATAATCTCGATCAGTATCATCAATAAATGCATAATCATCATCATCGCTATAATCAATGACGGGCTCATAGGGTTCAGTGGAATCAACATGTGGAAGGCCACCTTTACGTAATCGGTCAAGCATTGAGAGGTCTTCCGCAGCAGTAACCTCTTCTTGTTCCGGCTCTTCTTGTTCCTCCTCTGGGGTGATGTGGGATTCACTATCGTTGTCTACTTCAATGTTTTGGGGTGAAGTATACCGGTTCTTGAAATGCTTTTTGGAAAGACGTGTCTCTTGGAAGAATTATCCTTCATATGTGTCTGGGTTAATGTGAGGTTCATAATCCTCTTCCTTTGGGGGAGATAGTCTAGCACGTGGCGGCACTTCATAAACGACACTCAACCTTTCAGATTTGGATTAGTTTGGCAGGCCCAGGGTAGATAGAATACTTGGGTTGCCTGTTGAGCCATAATATAGACATCAGGAACATCTAAATGGGTGCTTTGGTTGATTTCAACTAGCCCTATATGTTCATGAGTCCTTCTAGTCTCCTTCGGCTGAAACCAATAACATTTGAAGACTACGACATTCGGTGGGTTTTCACCATAGAATAGAAGTTCATAAATTGCTTCAACTCTCCCATAATACTCGGTACCTCCTTCGCCGATAGCAGATACACAACAATTTGTAGACTTTCGGTCGGCCATAGATAGCTCTTTGCCATAGGTACGAAAACGATACCCGTTGATGTCGTATTTGTCAAATGAACGGACGTTATAGTCAAAACCATTAGCGACTTGTCTCAATTCGGCGTCCATAGACTCTGAATTAGCCTACAAGTTTAATATGAAAGGATTGTTGCATTACGCACAAATTAGTGAATGAAATGAAATTGTCTAATAGAATTTACCGTTCGTTTGAACCAAGAGATGAAACCGGGATAGCCGCCTCCTTGCTTTGCGAGAAGCTCATACTCTTCGACGGAATCCTTTTGGATCACCGCTCCATACGAGAATAGGGAGACGTATCGACTGTATGAAATATCTAGGAATAAGAGCAGTTCAAAGGAAATAGAAGTTGCGAAACAATGTACCGAGAACTTACTCGATGTACGGCCGCACTTCTATCAGGTTGTTGAAGATATACAACGAAATGGTCCGCCATTCTTCGTTATCCAAAGATACTGGATTTGAAACACTGGCTGGTGCGAGATTGCCTTTGAATAGGCTGAGGTTGGATCCACCCTTTTTAGGCTCGTCAGCATTGTACCGAGGCTTCGGATTATGCAAATGACGATTTTTGGTTTCGTAGTGTGCTGTCACGAAGTTTGCCGCCTCCTCAGTGATGAATGCCTCAGCCATAGACGCTTCAATTCTACGTTTATTTTTACATTTTTCTCGAAGCGTCTTCTGCATCCTCTCAGTTGGGTAGCACCAACGATTTTGCACGGGCCCCCCCAATCTTGCCTCTGTCGGGAGATGCAAAATCAAATGCTGCATTGGATTAAAGAAGCCCGGTGGAAAGATCTTCTCTAACTTGCAGATCAACTCTACCAGAAACGCATTATGAAGTTTCTTTTGCTATAGGCGTCGTATGTCTTGAACCCATTATCCCAGGCTTCTTGCAATTCGTCCTTAAGCGGCTGCATGTACACATTCATATTTTTCCCCGGATAGTTGGGCCCTGGAATTATCAACGTCAGGAAAATGTTCTTTCTTTGCATAATCTGTCCGGGGGGGAGATTGAGTGGTAAGACAAATACGGGCCAACAACTGTATTGGGATGCCGTCATACCAAACACACTGAACCCATCGGTGCTGATGCCGACTCGAGGATGCCTCGGATCTGCCGCTTTGTCAGCATGTAATTCATCAAACCTTTTCCACACAACACCATCCGATGTGTGTACCATCATTAGTTTCCCATCTGCATCTAGTTCGGTTCTTTTGCCTGTTTTGTGCCATGTCATCTGTCTGGCCGTCTCTTCGACCATGGAAAGACGTTGAAGTCTTGGTACGATTGGCATATACCGAAGAACACTAACATGGATTTTGGTCTGTGTCTTCTCACCCATACCGTTGTCTACCACAATATACCTGGAACACTTGCAAATGGGACAATAGTTCAAGTCCGCATAGTCAAGCCTAAATAAGGCACATCCTTTCTCACAGGCATGTATCTTCTCATAGGGCATCTTCAGTGCACGGAGGATTTTGTCCGACTGGTACAGGTTTGCAGGCATTACATGGCCTTTGGGTAGAAAGCGTCCAAATACTGTCATAATTGCGTCATAGCATTCTCTGCCCAAGTTGAACTGAGCCTTCAAAGCCATTACTTGTGAGATGGCATCCAACTGACAAAGCTCAGTGTGCTCGTGGAGTGGACGTTTTGAAGACTCCAACATTTCATTGAAGGCCTTTGCAGATTCCTCCATCTCCTCGTCCGAATCCCAAGCATCATCATAGTCTTGCACCATGTTTTCCATCCCGGTACCATGCTTGTCGGTGCGACGATGATCCACCTCAGCTCGGTCACGTTGGGCAGACTCACCATGAAATGTCCACACCGTATAATCGGGCGTAAAACCATTCTTCTGCAGGTGTTTACCCATTTCAGCCTCTGTCCTCTTTTCCCAATTGCCGCATCGGGAACAGGGGCACCAAGTTTTCCTCTGGCCATCTGCAAATGCGGCTTGCACAAATCCCTTGGTTTTTGTGAACCATTCAGCGCTCCATTTGTTCTGACCAGTGTGACCGGTATACATCCACGCACGATCATTCATCTTGACTTTCAAAGCTACTGGACACACAACAATTATATATATAATTCACCATGTATATATTCATCAGTTGATCTACTTTGTGAATTTTATTATGTCCATGCAACCTACACTCTAATAGGTAATGATAGGTCCTAATCCCACCCGAGTATGTGTAGATTGGGTTCATTTTCCCATATGCTATGCTCCGGATCCGACGCAAAATTTCGGCAGCACCTCCCTGCTGTTCTCCTGATACACGTCTCTGCAATAAACAGAGAGGATGTGTACCCGGAGAACAACAGGGGAGGCACTGACGAAATTTATGCGTCGGATCCAGAGCAAAGCATATGGGAAAACGAACCCAATCTACACATACTCGGGCTGTTCATGGATAGCGTTGGACAATTCGAAAGAATCAAGGTTATAAATATGCAAATGCATGCATATTTATAACTATGACGCTTTCGAACGGGAGACACATATTGGTTATGCATACTGATGATTCAAGACACATATATAGCTAGCTACCAAATTTCATGTCATTTGTGCAAATAATTAATGGGGGAGAAGGACATGTCATTTGTGCTCACCCACGAATGAAGGGGCAGAGCTCGTCAAACGCACGGCGAGGTCGTCGAACACCAAACCTCGCAGCGATGAAACAACTGCACATTTAAATCTACCCGATCAACACAATTATATATGATGTTTTTCATAACAAAATCGAAAAATATATGACCTAACTAATAATTCACAAATATATAACCCCGTCGGCCTCTGGAAGGCCAAAGAGCACCTTTTCGGGAGGTTTAGGGGGTCGGGGTGTCATGTCGGTGTCGGGGTGCTGTTTCGGGGTTAGGGTGTCGTGTCAGGGTCGAGGTGTCGGGGTGTGGTGTCGTGGTCTGTGTGTCGGGGTGTGGTGTCGGGGTCGGGGTGTCGGGGTCAGTGTGTCGGG
>NC_041381.1:539168513-539168767 GCF_002162155.2 Triticum dicoccoides | reverse complement strand
TTTTACTTCTTTTCTTTTCTTCTATTCTTCTTCTTCTACTTCTTCTACTTCTTTTCTTCTTCTTCTTTTTCATCTTTTTTCTACTTCTTTTCTTTTCTTCTTTTTCATCTTTTTTCCACTTCTTCTTCTTTTCTTCTACATATTCTTTTTTCTAACACTAACACTAAATTTTCTTCTTTTCTAACACTAACACTAACACTAACAATTAAACAAGAATTAAACAGCAAAAAAAAGAAAAACAGAAAAAAAAACTC
>NC_041381.1:539159553-539166555 GCF_002162155.2 Triticum dicoccoides | reverse complement strand
CTGCCCGTTGACTCGCTTACGTCATGCTGACGTAGTGCTGACGCAGTAAATTCTTTTCTGGATTTATTTTTATATAGGAAATTCCAGAAAATAACCAAAACTTCTAAAAATCATAGAAAATTAACCGTAACTCCAAATTAAATAATTTATATATGAAAAATTATCAGAAAAATTCAAGGAATCCATCTGTACCACTTTCATGCATGTTAGAACAACTTATCACTACTGTTTAGGACAAATGAAGTGAATGACATTTAAATAACCCCATATGGAGTTTGAATTTGAATCTTGGATTCAAACCAACTTCATTTAATCTGGTTTTAGGTGCATTAGCCCAAAACACATTCATTTTGCCATGTCATGATCATGCATCATATTGTGCATTGCATTGATTGTGTTCCCTTCTATGTTGCCGGTATCTGTCCCCTCTCGATAGACGTGATACCGATGATGTGATCGTTGACACTGATGAAGACTCAAAGTTATCTTCAAAAGTGCCAGGCAAGCAAAACCCCCTTGTTCATTCCGATAAAATCCCACTCTCTCGCTCCTGCTCTCTTTTACTGCATTAGGACAACATCGATTCATCTGTTACTTGCTACGGTAGCTGAACCCCTTTATCCTTTGCATGACCTGTCATTCCACAGTAAATAGATGAAACCCACTAGTATGAGTAGGAATTGTTTGAGCCCTGTTGTGCCTACTCATTCATGCTTGTTGTCATGCCTGCTACTGCTTAGAGTCGAGTCAGGTCTGATTCATCCGGGATGAATCAGAGGTGTGTGAACATGTCCTACTGTGTGTGAGCTAAGTGTGTGAACACGATTTGGTAAAGGTAGCGGTGAGAGGCCATGTAGGAGTACATGGTGGGTTGTCTCATTGCAGCCGTCCTCAGGAACTGAGTTCTGTGTTTGTGATCCATGATTCAGCTACTACCATACATTGGGCCCTGAAATATGACCCCGCTCGACTTCTTATTCACCCTAGTCCTCTGTCCAGGAGTTGCAAGTAGTTTCTGGTGTTTGTAGCTTACTGGAGGCTGTGGACAGCGCTGACCGTAGGGGTGGGCTGTGATGCGGTAGGTACGTGGCACGGTGTACCGGATGCCCGTTTGGTATCTCGGGAACCCTGTTCACATCGTTTGGGGCTGTGAGCGAAACTCCGGCCGGATCTCCTCATGGATGGAACCCGAATAGGCGATAAACCTGGACTAGAGACTTGAGTGTTTAGGTAGGTCGTGGTCTACACCCACGTCGGCTTTCGCTTGAAGTCTGCCGAGCACATGTCGTGTGCAGACGCTAAGTGGTGGAAACATGTATGAAGAAGTACACCCCTGCAGGGTTAACATCATCTATTCGAATAGCCGTGTCCGCGGTAAAGGACTTCTGGGTTGCTTATATCAGTTCATAGACAAGTGAAAGTGGATACTTTAAAATGCGCAAGATAAGCGTGAGTGCTATGGATGGCGTTCTCGTAGGGAGACGGGAGCGGATCCATAGTGGTGTATTGATATGCTGAATATGTGGACTCGTGTGCGCCACCTCAAAAGAGTTACTTGCAGTCGTAGTTCAGGATAGCCACCGAGTCAAAGCTGGCTTGCTGCAGTCAAACTCCACCATCCCCTTTGTTGATAATGATGCATGTGTAGATAGATCTGATGTAAGTCTTGCTGGGTACATTTGTACTCACGTTTGCCTATTTTATGTTTTTGCAGAGAGACTTCGGTCTCGCTAGTAGTTTCGCGTGGACTTCGACGTTTAGCTTGTTACCTCAGCTACGATCTTGTGCCCTCGGCAGGATCTGATAGATAGTCAGGCTTCTCGGCCTTTTTCATTTATAGATGTCTGTACCCAGACATGATAGCTTCCGCTTGTGCTTTGACTTGTATGCTCTGATTGTTGGGTCGTGAGACCCATGTTTGTAATATCTCGCTCCTCGGAGCCTATTGATTAAAATACTTGAGTTGTAGAGTCATGTTGTGATGCCATGTTGTATTTGCACATACCGAGCATATTGTGTGTATGTTATTGAAATGCTTGGTATGTGTGGGATCTGACAACCTAGTTGTTTATCCTTGGTAGCCTCTCTTACCGGGAAATGTCTCCTAGTGTTTCCACCGAGCCATGGTAGCTTGCTACTGCTCCGGGACACTTAGGCTGGCCGGCATGTGTCCTTCTTCGTTCCTGTGTCTGTCCCTTCGGGGAAATGTCACGCGATGAATACCGGAGTCCTGTTAGCCCGCTACAGCCCGGTTCACCGGAGTCCTGCTAGCCCAGTGCTACAGCCTGGATTCACTCGCTGATGACCGACACATTCGATGCTGGGTCATGGATGCCTGTCCCTGTAAGTCTGTGCCACTTTGGGTTTACGACTAGTCATGTCAGCCCGGGCTCCTTATCATATGGATGCTAGCGACACTATCATATACGTGAGCCAAAAGGCACAAACGGTCCCGGGCAAAGGTAAGGCGACACCCGTGGGGATACCGTGCGTGAGGCCGCAAAGTGATATGAGGTGCTACAGGCTAGATCGATGTGACATCGAGTCGGGGTCCTGACAGCGTTGGTATCAGAGCTTGACTGCCTGTAGGATTACCAAGCCAAACTTGTCGAAGTTGAGTCTAGAAATGCTTTAGTTATATAAGGGAATTGATTGTGGGATGGAACGTAAGGCTCTTTTTACTCCTTATACCTCATGCCCTTCTGATCTGAGTCATCTTATCCTTCCTACGGGGTTAAGGAACTAGGCTATCTCTTCTTTCTATCAGGATCACGCGTTACTAATTCGTAGACTTATAAGATTGTTGGATTTAAGCTTGAGTTCAGTTTCTACTACTTCCGTATGTTAATTGTTGATCTCGAAATCTTGATATTGTGCTTCTGAGTGGTTATGCCACCATTTTTGTGAATGTCTCAAATCTTTTCTGAGCATTTACAGCCGTTATGCTGTCCGAGTCATCCCAGGTTTCTAAGTAGTCTGATGCATTTGCAAATCCTTTCTTCCCATTTCAATGTTCCCATGGGCCAGATTAACCACACTAATCAGCGAGTTGAGGTACTCCGTTACCTTGGCATATATGTTGGAGATATTATTATGACCCTAGGTGTCTTAGGGGATCATCTAGTAATTTAGCCATGATTTGTGTTCCCAGTGTGATGATCCCGGCCATCATTATCGAAAGCATCCCGTGATGCTACTTAGTAGTAGGTATTCTATTCCTGGGTTTTTAAACCCGAGATTCACTCTACTTACTTCATGTTGATAGTATTTGCTAGTTCCTTCAGGATATTAGTAACTTTGCGATAGTCCTCGAGGTCCATGGTATTTCCTTCTTCCAAATACTATGAACCGCTCATGGCAGATGTTTATTGGATCAAAGATCACAACAGGATTATTCTTGAGGAGTTCTCCATTCATAAATCGTGGCTCTGCCAGTTCTACCTTTCTGCATGGGTTATCCAGAAGAAATATGTTGAACTTGGTTCGACATACTAATCTATGCATCCACAACTCAGAAAATTATATGTTCCTTTGAGTTGTTCCCTTTAGTTGCATTCTGATCCTCGTCTATCAATTGATAGTCAAGAGTACGCATGCATTCGTTTACCGATGCCTAGTACCCTTGTGGTCCGTCAAGCCATTCTGTCCCGAATGACTAGGAGAAACAAACTCCAGTACCTCTTCCCTGTCCAGGATTGGGTCAAAGAAGTTGTGCTCCGCAGATCAAAATGCCAATCCAGCTTCTGGTCTGTTCTACCTTGAAGTATTACCATCTTTATATCAGGAATATCATGGGAATTGCACACCATCTTATGAATTCTTGACGCAGTAATACCTCTGATCATCATTGATAATTTCTCGGTTTCCGTGTTATTGTAACCGGAATGCCGACAAACGAATTGTGATGTGTGAAATCCATACTCCCAGCAACCTCGTTGTTTGGTAGTTAAAGGACAATAATTTCATTCTTAGTATGTTGGTTTTCGAATCATCCTTCTAAGACTGATCGTGCTACCTAGTCCTTATTTCGGTGCACCCTTCGATTGATGAGTTAGGATCTTGTCAAGTCCTCACTCATTTGATCATATCGTCTTGCCCTCAAAAGCGAGATTGTTCTCGAGCTTAGTAACATACCGGTGGTTCGTCATTTTCCGAATATCTTCTCGGAAGTACTATCAGGTCGTCACCTGACCGTTATGTTGAGCCCGTGATCAAGTTGGTTTTTTATGAACCACCTTCTTTCCAAGAATCGGTGTTAGATATCCCTGAGCTAGTTGGTTAAGCTAAACGACAACTTGGAGGGTTGGAAGATAAAAGCTTGCCTGACTTAGTTCGTTCTAAAGGGATATTCTTGTGTAGTGTGTGTTGAAGAAAGATGATATCTTCATCGATTGGTCCTTGTGATCAGTTGCTGGACCTATTGTCTTATCAATCCTTTGATTTGAGTGTGGGCTATCGTCAAATCAAGTCGGAACCAACGATGTTCGTAATGTTGTCTTACTCGTGGTTGATCCCTCGAGCATACACCATTATATCCTTTGGGTCTGACCAATGCTATCACCGTGTTCACTTAACTATGGAATTCCTTTTAAAAGGAAACCCAGATGAATTGTTGTTGTGCCCATTGACAACATCCTTGTCTTCTCCATAATTTTGTTGAACATTAAGCTAGTGTTGGAAACTTTTGAAAGCATTTGTTCATGCTAGCTCATGAAGCATATGTTTGGATGAAGGTAGTGACTTCCTTTAATTCATGTGCATCTGATGCAAGTTGCCGCCGTGGATTCGAGAAAGTCAATGTTGCTTTCTTTGGAATCATTCCAAATCAGTCATGCACACGTGCGAAGAATGCTGTGGTTTGAAGACTTGCAACCTTCAATCTATATGTATCCCTAGCACACCAAGCCACTGATTGATTTGTTCAAGGAGAAGGAGTTCCTTCATAAGAGCTAATCCGGACTTATGAAAGAACTTCGATACCCTCGTTGATGGTTCCCCCTCCTGAACTCGGTAGTGTTTTATTATAAGACTACCACGTGGTCATGCTTGTCTGGGACAACGTGTTCACATGTTTGTAGCAGAACCAGCTCATGTTTTGGAGCTTGCTATCGTAGTTCATCTCCCGAGAATCCCGCAACGTCATCTCGTCGATTTGTGTTGCAAACTTTCATTTTTCTTCCTAGGCTCGATGAGTCTGGAATATCCTGACACCAACCAGATCTGAATCTCAGGCAGATATGATGGTTGGAACATTTCCCTAAGAACTATAATATTGGTCTCTCGATAACCGGTAAGGTGGATGTCGTGGCCAACACACCCATCAGGTAGACCTATTATTATAGTATCTTGTTTGAGGAAGTTGGCCACCCCCCCCCCCATAGGGATTTCGTAGGATTAACTCCCTAGTTGCCCCTATGGATTTTTGTGTTCCCGAAGTCCGACCTTTACTTGATGTTCTAGATACCAGATCATTTCTATGAATGGGTTACACTAGCACATCAAGGAGAACGTTAGAAGCGGAGTGCTAAATGTCTCTCGGTCGATCATCCAGATTTTATTTGCTTGGCCTCGCTAAAGTGAAATATGAGAAAGTGTTATCCTCCTTCGCATCTGCATCGTCCATCGCTATTCATCATGGTAGTATGTTGTGTTGTCAGCACCCTTGACGCGGTTGTTGATAAAACCTTGATGATTGTGGAAATGCTCAAGTTCTTGAGAGCACGCGCAAGTGCTAGGTTTGATCGTCGGCATTAACTGTATAGCGCTCTCAGTTTCCTCGGCAATGCTATGACCTCTTCAAACAGTGAATTCACTCCCTATTGTTGGGTTCTTCCCCAGTTACCAGGATCATTCCCAGCATTTGCATTTTGTTCCTAGCTTGCACCGCCAATGTGCCATTCTACCATGGGTCTCTTCCATTTCCGGTGATAAGCAAAATCATCCATTACGTTGTCTTCAACAAGGTAATCCACATCATCCAAGTCCAAGTATGCCATTCTACCAACCCCGCCAATCGATTGCTGTGATTTGCCTTAGGCTGGTTTAAAGAGTTTCAATGATCTCTGAATCAAAAGTAATTCTTTTTGCCACTTAAGGGGATATCTCTACGAGTCACCTTCCCTAAGGTGTATCGTTATGGTATCATGGCAACTCAACTCCTCGCTACGTTGGCAATCGATTACCACCTTCTTAGGTGTGGAATCGTTGTCTACCTAGTGAACCTTCGTCATCTGTTCAACTCCATTTCTCTAGAGGTGTGCTTCATCTCTCAGCTCGAGAGATGTTGCTATGTCTCATTCCGTGAGTTAATCCTGAGTTGTTCGATCTTCGAGAAGATCGACCCTTCTAGAGTCTTCTTCTTCCCTCCATGTCATGTTGACAGGATTTCTCAGAGCAAGACTTCAAGACAATAATGGTGTTCAAATCAACGTTCATTTGAAGTGCACCCTGGATCGTGAAGATTGTACTAGTTTGCGTTTCCCCTTCATCCTACCCTACGCTTGAATCTCGAGACGAGATTCTTGTTTAGTGGGGGTGAGTTGTCACATCCCTAGCTTCAGGCATTGCTCTAGGTTAGCTTCATGTGTGCATCATGTCTATATTTTTGAAACTTGAATTGAGGAATATTGGAAGCCTCAAAACCCTAAATAAAAGAGGGGCAAAAACCCTAGAAATCTTATTCGTTGCTCCAAAAGGCTCTTCTTAAATGTTTGATAATTTTTGGTAAGGGTTCTGGTCCCAACCAAAATATTGAACATTTTTAAGGATTTATTTTTGGAACTTTGAATTTAAATCATAGCTATTTGAATTGGACTTATATCTACTGTTAAATAAATATAGGTCCAATAATTCTGAAAATATTTTTGTGGAGCATTGTTTTAATTCTTTTAGCTCCTAAAAATATTGTCAGAAGCAAAATAAATTGAATTGGTTTCAAAACCAAATTCAAAACAAATGTCATAAATAGAAAACAGTAACTAAAATAGAAAACAGAGAGAGAGA
>NC_041381.1:539133781-539158265 GCF_002162155.2 Triticum dicoccoides | reverse complement strand
AATAAACCCCCCCTGACGCTGACCAGTGGGCCCGACCCCCCCTAACCTTTTAATTAAACTAAATAAACCCCTGTTAACCCCCTGTCACTGACGTGTGGGTCCCACACGTCAGGTTTGACCCGGACCTGCCCGTTGACTCGCTTACGTCATGCTGACGTAGTGCTGACGCAGTAAATTCTTTTCTGGATTTATTTTTATATAGGAAATTCCAGAAAATAACCAAAACTTCTAAAAATCATAGAAAATTAACCGTAACTCCAAATTAAATAATTTATATATGAAAAAATTATCAGAAAAATTCAAGGAATCCATCTGTACCACTTTCATGCATGTTAGAACAACTTATCACTACTGTTTAGGACAAATGAAGTGAATGACATTTAAATAACCCCATATGGAGTTTGAATTTGAATCTTGGATTCAAACCAACTTCATTTAATCTGGTTTTAGGTGCATTAGCCCAAAACACATTCATTTTGCCATGTCATGATCATGCATCATATTGTGCATTGCATTGATTGTGTTCCCTTCTATGTTGCCGGTATCTGTCCCCTCTCGATAGACGTGATACCGATGATGTGATCGTTGACACTGATGAAGACTCAATGTTATCTTCAAAAGTGCCAGGCAAGCAAAACCCCCTTGTTCATTCCGATAAAATCCCACTCTCTCGCTCCTGCTCTCTTTTACTGCATTAGGACAACATCGATTCATCTGTTACTTGCTGCGGTAGCTGAACCCCTTTATCCTTTGCATAACCTGTCATTCCACAGTAAATAGATGAAACCCACTAGTATGAGTAGGAATTGTTTGAGCCCTGTTGTGCCTACTCATTCATGCTTGTTGTCATGCCTGCTACTGCTTAGAGTCGAGTCAGGTCTGATTCATCCGGGATGAATCAGAGGTGTGTGAACATGTCCTACTGTGTGTGAGCTAAGTGTGTGAACACGATTTGGTAAAGGTAGCGGTGAGAGGCCATGTAGGAGTACATGGTGGGTTGTCTCATTGCAGCCGTCCTCAGGAACTGAGTTCTGTGTTTGTGATCCATGATTCAGCTACTACCATACATTGGGCCCTGAAATATGACCCCGCTCAACTTCTTATTCACCCTAGTCCTCTGTCCAGGAGTTGCAAGTAGTTTCTGGTGTTTGTAGCTTACTAGAGGCCGTGGACAGCGCTGACCGTAGGGGTGGGCTGTGATGCGGTAGGTACGTGGCACGGTGTACCGGATGCCCGTTTGGTATCTCGGGAACCCTGTTCACATCGTTTGGGGCTGTGAGCGAAACTCCGGCCGGATCTCCTCATGGATGGAACCCGAATAGGCGATAAACCTGGACTAGAGACTTGAGTGTTTAGGTAGGTCGTGGTCTACACCCACGTCGGCTTTCGCTTGAAGTCTGCCGAGCACATGTCGTGTGCAGACGCTAAGTGGTGGAAACATGTATGAAGAAGTACACCCCTGCAGGGTTAACATCATCTATTCGAATAGCCGTGTCCGCGGTAAAGGACTTCTGGGTTGCTTATATCAGTTCATAGACAAGTGAAAGTGGATACTTTAAAATGCGCAAGATAAGCGTGAGTGCTATGGATGGCGTTCTCGTAGGGAGACGGGAGCGGATCCATAGTGGTGTATTGATATGCTGAATATGTGGACTCGTGTGCGCCACCTCAAAAGAGTTACTTGCAGTCGTAGTTCAGGATAGCCACCGAGTCAAAGCTGGCTTGCTGCAGTCAAACTCCACCATCCCCTTTGTTGATAATGATGCATGTGTAGATAGATCTGATGTAAGTCTTGCTGGGTACATTTGTACTCACGTTTGCCTATTTTATGTTTTTGCAGAGAGACTTCGGTCTCGCTAGTAGTTTCGCGTGGACTTCGACGTTTAGCTTGTTACCTCAGCTACGATCTTGTGCCCTCGGCAGGATCTGATAGATAGTCAGGCTTCTCGGCCTTTTTCATTTATAGATGTCTGTACCCAGACATGATAGCTTCCGCTTGTGCTTTGACTTGTATGCTCTGATTGTTGGGTCGTGAGACCCATGTTTGTAATATCTCGCTCCTCGGAGCCTATTGATTAAAATACTTGAGTTGTAGAGTCATGTTGTGATGCCATGTTGTATTTGCACATACCGAGCATATTGTGTGTATGTTATTGAAATGCTTGGTATGTGTGGGATCTGACAACCTAGTTGTTTATCCTTGGTAGCCTCTCTTACCGGGAAATGTCTCCTAGTGTTTCCACCGAGCCATGGTAGCTTGCTACTGCTCCGGGACACTTAGGCTGGCCGGCATGTGTCCTTCTTCGTTCCTGTGTCTGTCCCTTCGGGGAAATGTCACGCGATGAATACCGGAGTCCTGTTAGCCCGCTACAGCCCGGTTCACCGGAGTCCTGCTAGCCCAGTGCTACAGCCTGGATTCACTCGCTGATGACCGACACGTTCGATGCTGGGTCATGGATGCCTGTCCCTGTAAGTCTGTGCCACTTTGGGTTTACGACTAGTCATGTCAGCCCGGGCTCCTTATCATATGGATGCTAGCGACACTATCATATACGTGAGCCAAAAGGCGCAAACGGTCCCGGGCAAAGGTAAGGCGACACCCGTGGGGATACCGTGCGTGAGGCCGCAAAGTGATATGAGGTGCTACAGGCTAGATCGATGTGACATCGAGTCGGGGTCCTGACAGCAGGGGCGGAGGAGGTCGAGGGAGAGAGATGAGTAACGGGCGGGGGAGGGAGCTCGGCCGTTAGTTAGGTTAGTTAGGGTAGCCTTTGCCGTCCGCCCTCGTTTGTCGTCGGCTTTTCTTCATATTTGCTGTCTGCGGCGGACGACAAAGCGGGGGGACATTAAGTATTTTTTAACCAGCTCCTCAGTGCCCCCCCCCTCCCTCTTTGCCGTCTGCTAGCGGACGGCAAAGATTCTTTGCCGTCAGCTAGCGGACGGCAAAGAGCTGGCTGATGGCAAATGCTTTCTTTGCCATCAGCCAGTTCTTTGCCGTCTGCTTTTGGGTAGCTGATGGCAAAGAGAGCTTCTTTGTCGTCCGCTAGCTGACGGCAAAGAGCTGGCAGATGGCAAAGTAGCTGATTCGAGTAGTGTCCCCCCTCTAACATACTTTCGATCCTACAGCCGCCACCGCCGCTTGGGTCCCAGGAAGGGCACCGCCGGATACCCGGCCGGTTCTCCTTTATCTCAGACCATCCTGAGCACCCGCCTGAGCTCCACGAAAGCACCCTCTTTGCCGCTCCGATGAGCGGCGCAACCGGACATAGGGAAGATACGAGGAAAGAACATGCCTCCAGGACTCCCGGCAGTCCGGTCATTTCGGGCCACCGCACATGGGGAAGACAATCTATGGCCGGCCATAGACTAGTGTAGTGTATCCGTGTCGTGGGAGTGGAGCTCCGCACAACTGTGCGTGCACATAGTTCTAGCTTTTTAGTTGGAAATATGTGCAAAATGTAACCGTTCTCGTCTGGTTTGTATAAAATATGTCATGTTTCTATGAAATCCGGCCGTGTTTGCATGAATTTCATGTGTTTGTTGGGAAGGAGTTTGAAATGTATGCGGCTAGCGTTGGATGTTGACCTTCCGCATCCATGTCCGCGGACTGGTCACCCCCTATCCGCGGAAGGATGCGGGAGAATTTTTGCAGGTTGCCGTTAATATTGTTTTGCATGCGAACTTGGTGCACAGTTATACCTTGTATTTGCTTTGTCTTGTCGTGCAAACTTATACCTTATATTTGCTTGTGATGCGCTTGTTTGACAAACATTCATATATTTAGTGCAAAAATTAGATTTTTACTTGAGTGACTATGTCCATATAGATGTAAAGTTTTAACTTTTATTAACAAGTTCAATAAATAAAAATCCCATCCCATCCCCAAAAATTTAAGTATCCAGAGGGGGTTAGGATTAGAGGAGAAATAAGGGGGGAGGGATTCACCAAATCCCCTCCCATCCCCAAACCCCCCGGGATAGAAATACCCTACAAGTAAACAAGGCCTGAAAGATATGTGGATGAAGAAAGTCATGGGCGCCGGGGAGCTTTTCCGCACACCTTCATGCCTTGTTTGGTAGAACTTACAGGCACCCACCCATCGTTTTTTTATCGAGGTGGAGAATCAAGTGTGGTCGGTGAAATACACCTGTAAAATAAATACAGGTGTATATAGATGCACAGAATCCAAGCGGGGCATAATGGGCCATTTGGCAGGCGTGTACTGGACGGGTTCATCCTTAGCTTTCCCCCAATTTCCCCCCGTAAACCCTCAAAACCGCGTGTAATTCAACATGCTTTCATCCAACGCAGCCGGCATGCTTCTCAAGGACGGCCCCTGGAGAGCCTCCTCGCTTCGTCTGGGTGCTCCGACGCGGAGGCCCATGCATGGTACGCCATGTGTGCGTGCATCCTCCTAGTGTGTGTATGCCAGCGCATGCGTGCATGCTCCTGTTTTGTGTGTGAGTGGCCATGCACGCGGGTGTCATGTGCATGCCGGCGTGCGTGCGCCACCTCGGCACAGGGACGACCGATGGTGTGGTAAGACTAGGGTTCCTACCAGCACGGCTACGTAGCTTATAGGGATGAGGTGGAGGTGGACGAGGGCTAGAGCGGGCGTGCCGGCGAGTAGGCGCCGTCGCGGCTAGGGTTTAGGGGCGGCGGCCGTTGGCTGGTGTCGGCTAGGGTTCCGGCTCCTCAGGGAGCCGGGCAACAGAAGATGATAATATCTTTATTGCTTGATCTCAAACGATGTCTTACAACTAGTATTTATAACTTTAGCCTAATATAACTTGCCTAAAATAACTTGCCTAAGATAACTTGTGGGTCAAGCCCCTAATACTAATGCCCGGTGGGCCTCTTCCTTGTATAGACCAAACCGGTCATAACATCTCTCCCCGCCTGCGCAAACAGCTCGTCCTCGAGCTAAAAGTCTGGATAGTGTTGGCGGAATTCTTCACGCTGCTCCCAAGTAGCCTCCTCCTCCGGAAGGCCTGCCCACTGAACGAGGATGAACCAGACGCCACGATGAAGCTACGCCTGCAATACCTTTGTCGGCTCTGGAAGAATGCGACCATTGGTGATGGGAGGAAGCGCCGGTGGACCCACTGGTGGCTCGCCACGGAAAGGCTTGAGCAGCCCCACATGGAAAATGTCGTGGATGCGAGCGCGGGCTGGAAGCTGAAGACGATAGGACACCTTCCCAATGCGCTCCAAGATAGGGAAGGGCCCAGCGTAGTGAGGGCCGAGCTTGCGCTTCGCGCGCGGGTCGAGGGACTGCGTAGAGCGATGGAGAAGATGCAGCCACACCCAATCACCCACCGCAAACTCCGCCTCGCGATGATGATCATCGTAGTAGTGCTTGGCCAGCTGCTGGGCCTGAAGGAGACGCTGACGAACCTCAACAAGCATCTCGTCACAAGTGCGGATGAGGTCACCCGCAACCTCCGTCCGAGCTGTCTCCGGATCCACCGGAAGTATAGGCGGGGGTGGTCGACCATAGACCACCTCAAATGGCGTAGCACGCAGGGCGGAGTGATAAGAGGTGTTGTAGCAGTACTCCGCCCAAGAGAGCCAGTCCACCCAAGCGCGAGGCCGATCACCTGTCACACAACGCAAATACATGGCAATGACCTTGTTAACCACCTCGAACTGACCATCCGTCTGAGGATGGAACGCTGTACTCAGGCGGAGCTGGACACCCGCCATCCTGAAGAGGTCGTGCCAGACATGGCCCGTGAACACGGGGTCTCGATCACTGATGATCAAAGCAGGGAACCCGTGTAGATGGACGATGCCATCGAAGAAGGCCCGGGCCACGGACGCCGCCGTGTATGGATGGCCGAGTGCTATGAAGTGGGCGTACTTGGAGAAGCGGTCGACCACCGTGAGGATGACCGACTTGCCACCCACCTTGGGAAGGCCCTCAATGAAGTCCATGGATATATCCGCCCAGACCTGAGATGGCACCTCCAAGGGCTGGAGTAACCCGGCCGGCCTGAGAGTCTCTGTCTTGTTGCGCTGGCATGTCTGACAAGACCGAATCCAGTCGCGGACAAGGGCACGATCGCCAGGGATGTAGAAGTCGGCGCGAAGACGATGGAGGGTTTTCTGCATACCCTCATGACCCGCCGAGTGGGCGAGCTGCAACACCTGGTGACGGAGATCATCCTGCGCCGGAACAAAGACCCGGCGCCCATGGAGGAGCAGTTCGTCAGAGAAGCGCCAAGGCTCCTCCAGGTCACCGGCCATGAGCTGCTACTGAAGACGGGCGGCGTCGTCGGCCGTCGCAGTGGCGCAGCGAATGTCGGCGAAGAGACCGAACGTCGGCCCGGAGCGGATGCACAGGGCCGCCCCGGCGGACTCGTCGGCGGAGGAAGCAAGGTCGGAGTCGCGACGGGACAGCACGTCGGCCACGGTGTTAAGGCGGCCCGGCCGATACTCGACGGAGAAGTCGAAGCCAAAGAGCTTGCTGATCCACTGGTGCTGCGGCACGGTCGACAGCCGTTGATCCAGCAAAAACTTCAGGTTGTAGTGGTCGCTGCGAATCTGGAAGGACCGTCCCCACAAGTACAGCCGCCAATGACGAACGGCTTGTACAAGGCCAATGAGCTCCCGCTCATATGCTGCTAGCTTAAGATGACGCGGAGTGAAAGGCCGGCTGAAGAAGGCGAGGGGCCCATCGCCCTGATGAAGCACGGCACCGAACCCTGCGCCCGAGGCGTCACAGTCCACCACGAACGGGCGGTCGAAGTCGGGCATCTGGAGGACGGGGCCCGTCGTGAGGGCCCCCTTGAGGGCCTCGAACACCGTCGTCGCCTCGTCGTCCCAGGCGAAAGCGTCACGATGAAGCAACCGCGTGAGGGGAGCCGCGATAAGCCCGAACTCCCGGATAAATTTCCGGTAGTAGCCGGCGAGGCCGAGGAACCCGCGGAGAGCCCGCGGCGAGTGAGGCGTCGGCCATGCGGAGACGGCTGCCACCTTGTCGGCGTCCATAGACACCCCGTCGGCCGAGATGACGTGGCCCAAGTAGGCCACCGAAGGCGTCCCGAACGAGCACTTCGAGCGCTTAAGGTGGAGGTGGTGCGCTCGAAGCTCGTTAAAGACGATGGCGACGTGCTGGAGGTGCTCGGCCCAAGACGCACTGTAGATTAGAATATCATCAAAGAAAACGAGCACAAACCGGCGTAAGTAGGGCCTGAGGACGTCGTTCATCAAAGCCTGGAAGGTCGCCGGGGCGTTGGTGAGGCCAAAGGGCATCACCAAGAACTCGAACTGGCCGTGATGAGTCCGAAACGCCGTCTTGGCGATGTCATCCGGGTGCATGCGCACCTGGTGGTACCCCGACCGGAGGTCAAGTTTGGTGAAGAAGCGCGCCCCGTGGAGCTCGTCGACCACCGGAATAGGGAACTTGTCCTTAAGTGTGACAGCATTAAGGGCACGGTAGTCGATGCAGAAATGCCATGTGCCATCTGACTTGCGGACGAGAAGCACCGGCGCGGTAAATGGCGAAGTGGAGAGCCGGATGATGCCTGCCGCGAGCATGAGCGCACACTGCCGCTCCAACTCATCCTTCTGCAACTGTGGGTAGCGGTAAGGCCGTACCGCCACTGACGTGGAGCCTCGCAGAAGATGTATACGGTGATCGTACGTGCGGGCGGGCGGCAGCCCCTGTGGCTCGGTGAAGATGTCTGCGTGCTGCTGGAGGAGGCTCTCCAAAAGTGGGTGCTCGGCCGTGGCGGTGGTCGCGGCTAGCTGGAGTGGAGTGGTTGGGGTGGCACCCACAATGCCGTCCCACCGAATGTAGCGGCCCAACCGCCAGAAGGTCATCGTCAGCGCGTCGAAATCCCATAGAATAGGACCAAGAGTGCGCAGGAAGTCGACGCCGAGGATGAAGTCGAAGCAGCCCAAGTCGATGCGGGCGCAGGTGATGGTGAAGTGCTCGTCGCCGATAGTGATGGGCACGTCGCGGGCGAGCCCATGGCAGCGGAGACGGTCGCCATTAGCGACTGTGACTCGCAACTGCTCACCGCCGGTTGGCTGTAATGCAAGGCGCCGCATGGTGGTCTCCGGCAGGAAGTTATGCGTGGACCCTGTATCCACTAGGGCCACCAGGCGCTCGCCATGGATCATGACCGGTAAGAGCATCGTCCGTTCATCACGGATGCCGGCCAGCGCGTGTAGGGACACCACGACGGCGGTGGCCGGGGCGGGCGCGGGTGCCGCTGCGGGCTCCGCAAGGGCTGGAGCGCCGAGGCCATCCTCCAGTGTCTCCTCCTCAGTCTCGTCTAGGGTTCCGGCTCATCAGGGAGCCGGGCAACAGAAGATGATAATATCTTTATTGCTTGATCTCAAACGATGTCTTACACTAGTATTTATAACTTTAGCCTAAGATAACTTGCCTAAAATAACTTGCCTAAATAACTTGTGGGTTAAGCCCCTAATACTAATGCCCGGTGGGCCTCTTCCTTGTATAGACCAAACCGGTCATAACACGATGACGACGGTAGAAGATTTAGTATATAGAGCAATAAAGATCATACGACCGTACATGATTTTGATATATACTCCCTCCGTTCCTAAATATATGTCTTTATAGACATTCCACTAGATAGACTACATACGAAGCAAAATGAATGAATCTAAACTTGAAATGCATCTATATAAATCTATATGTGATTCATAGTGAAATCTCTACAAAGACTTACATTTAGGAACGGAGGGAGTAGCTATCACCTTCATCCAAATAACACAAAGTAGTTTCCGATGGATAGAGTAGGCTCCATAGTTGGGACAGCAAAATAAATTCAGTTCTCGTAGTACATGCGAATTTTCAGCCAGTCATTTTGGCAGATCTCTTCACCAGCCTTGAGCAAAAGCATGACAATGCAGCATGGTGAAGTGTCGCTGCTAAGGGTGTGTGAGCACTTGCACTGCACAAACAATGTAGCACGGTAACCAGCGGTAATCCATTTATAAGTCCGGGCTCAGCTGCACCCACCCTAACGAAAAAAATCAAAATAAATACTAGAAAAATTCAAAAAAATCCAAAAAAATTGCATGGTAGATATTTTGATGGGTGAGCTTAGCTCCAATTTTCAAATCATTTGGACATCCGAGCAGCTCTCGACAAAAAAGACAAATCCGGGGTCTATAAAAATGTTTACTATTCACACATTGTTCTGACCCGATTTGTCTTTTTTGCAGAGAGCTGCTCAGATGTCCAAATGATCTAAAAATTGGAGCGAACCTCACGCATCAAATTATCTACCACACACAAAAAATGGGATTTTTTGAATTTTTCTAGTATTTATTTTGATTTTTTAACTGACCAGGTGCAGATGAGTCTGGGCACCGAAACGCTGCACTCGGTAACTAGCTGCAGATGGCTAAGAGAGTGACAAGCAACCAATAAGCCACCAAGTTACTAGGTGCAACTGGTAAGTATGTCGTACCTAGTGGATGTAAAAAATCAAAACGGA
Organism: Triticum dicoccoides; assembly: GCF_002162155.2. Classification (NCBI taxonomy): domain Eukaryota; kingdom Viridiplantae; phylum Streptophyta; class Magnoliopsida; order Poales; family Poaceae; genus Triticum; species Triticum dicoccoides. Next base: position 539,148,786 of record NC_041381.1, on the reverse strand, counting down.
GGCATAAGATTTGCCTTATCTATTAAATAAGAAGAGAGTTTAGAGTGTTACAGGTGGCCCACATACACGGCATGACAATTACTCACGCAAAATAATTAGCCCTAACTTTTTAGCACCCGCAGTAACCCAAAGTTTGGTCTCCTCTAGGATGATGTTAAGGAGAATGGGCGGCGGCGCACACTTGTGTCGGAACACCCGAGCATTTCGTTCGTTCCAAATAGTCCAAGACACAAGCATGGTGAGGGAGGCCATGGCTTGTCTATTGGGGTTTTGATTGTCGATTCTCTTATCCCACCATTCATTGACGGAGTCCGCAAGGTGCCAATTGGAGGTTTCCATGTGAGCAAGACCAAGCTTCTCAATGTTTGATCTCCAAAGCCTAAGCGTGTAGCGACACTTGAAGAAAAGATGTGCACCTGTTTCTTGTTCTCTTTTGCATAGCTGGCAAAGGCCACAGTTTGCCCAACCATGCTTTACCAACCGATCGGCGGTCCAAATCCTATTTTGTAATGCCAACCAAGAAAAAAACTTCACTTTTGGAGGTGCCCATACTTTCCAAACCATGAGATCCATGGGGATAGAGCCAAGCCAAGAAATTGAGCTTTGTACATTGTGGACGCTGTGTAGATCCCATCATTGGAGTGCTTCCAAACAATATCATCTTTGATCTGCTCGTTAAGGTGGAAATCATGCACAAGTGTCCATAAGGTGAAAAATTCCTGGATGTGGTCAATGGAGATTATGGTGTCAGGCTTGATCTTGAGGATCCATGCATTCCCATTGAGGGCCTCACGCACCTTCCATTTTTTTTCTCCTCGAAGCATCAAAGATAAGCGGGGCAATATCCATTGGCTTGCGACCCAGGAGCCAAGGGGAATCCCAAAAAGGCGTTTTGGCACCATCCCCATTGGTGATAGTAGTAGAGGCATAGAAGAACTCGCAGTTGTCATCGGTGCAAGGGTTGCCAAGACCCACATAACTTGTGAGGTTCCTTCCATTCATACCAAAGCCATCGAAGACGTAGAGCACAAGCAAATTTGTCGGTGTTGAGCACTCCTAAACCCCCATACTCCTTTGGTCGACAACCTGTTTCCCAATTTACCTTGCACTTGGCCCCGGTCGTCTTGTCCGAGCCGGACCAAAGGAAGGCCCTCTCCAGCTTGTTAAGGCTATCAAGAGTGCTTGACGGAACAATTAGTGGTGTGATGGAGAACACTGCTTAAGATGAAATGACTGACTTGACAAGGGCCGAGTGGCCGATGGTGGTGATATCCTGACCTTCCCAAGTGACCAATTTGCCGGCTGCCTTGTCTTCAAGATATTGGAAATCAACCCTCTTGAGTTGCCACACAGAGTGCGGTAGACAAGATATTTCATGGGGAAGCACGCCCGAGCTGCCGACACGCTTTCAGGAATGTGCTCGAGATTAAGATGATTGCATCGGATTGGCACAACCGAGCTTTTCTGGAAGTTTGTGCGAATACCCGTCACCTCTCCAAAGCATCTCATGATCGAGGCGAGGTTGTCAATGTCCCTCTTGACTGGAGCCACAAAGACTGCCGCATCATCCGCATTGTCAGAGTAATGGGCCATGGGTAGGCTAACCCGAGCCCCTGAACCTTCCAAGACATCGGGGCAGGTTGCGCCCCTCGAACCCCAAGTCGACGACCCGCCTTCCGAGAGTCGGCGGCGACGCTGCCAACTGCCTCTCGCGGCCAAGTCCCAGGGACGACTCCAAGATAAGACGAGTCCCAGGGACGACTCCAAGATAAGCCGACTCCTGGCCGGCGACTTCCGGAGAAGCCGGCTGTAGGGAGTCGGCCCGCGACTCGAACCACCCCGTACCTTCGCGATAATGGACGGGACGGGGAACGGCCACCACGTTGCCCACTCCCACCCCGTTTATCGAGGGCAGGCATGGCCATAGTGCGCCGTACCTACGGAGATCTCCATACGGTGCGGTGCTGTTGCCATGCCAGCCCTGACATCAGCCCCTGGGGGCGGAACCCTGTGCCCACGACGGCCTGTCTATACGACCCAGAGACGGAGGGTCCCACCAGTCGGCGGGAGTATAGAAGACGGTGAGAGCGCCACAAGACGGATCCGTTGGGAGTCGGCCCCCAGGAGTCGGCTGGCCCCTCCCATGGGCCCCACACGCCATTAACCAGACACGATGGGGAATGGCAACAGTGATCGCCCGTCAGGCGGCGGCACTGTTGCCATGACCCCATGACCAAGCCAGCGTCATTAGAAGCACGGCTACAGTGATCCGCAGCCGGCAAGACCCGCCCGCGGCGGACAAGGGCTGTCGGCCCCATACCAGGCAAGTCGGCGGGGCCCACCAGTCGGCGGGCCCCAGCAGTCGGCGAAGAAGACGGTGGCCTAAGAGACAGACGGCTGGGACCCGCGCCCAGCTGGTTTTAGCATTGTACCCCTGGGGGGTAGGCCTATATAAACCCCCCAGGGCACCCATGCAAAGGGTTCGAATCCATTAGCACTAGACCAGATCATATAGGAAGGAGGGAGCTAGCCTTGCTTTCTCCTACCTCCAGAATACAGCTCAAGGAGCAACCTTGTACTCACTTAGCCTTAGTGATCATGCGGAGACCCCGCAGAGAAGCAGTAGGGGTGTTATCTCCTCGGAGAGCCCTGAAGCTGGGTAAGATCCGCCGGCGTGCATGTCTTCGCCTCATCCCGTTTCCAGGCACCGGCGACGTTCTACTCGCCCCCACCATGATAAGCCATCCTTTGGCATATGTCGTACCCAACCCCCGACATTTGGCGCCCACCGTGGGGCATGGTGCACCGTCGTCCAGAGACCTGTTCTGGACGGGAACCCTTTTCCTCCCTGGCGAGCGCAGCCAGCCAGGCACGCCAGACGGAGTCTGTGTCGACGCGCTGTGCGGCGCTGAGATCGCCTGCGCAGCCAGCTGCCTCGCCGAACTTGTCAGCGAGGTTCGCCTCTCCGACGAGTCTGCATCTGACGCAGGCACGGGCGGCCCCGAGAGCCTCCTCGCGGGCCTCCTCGACCAACTCCACGTCACCGGCGAGCCTGCCATGGACTTGGAGTCCGTAGGCTCTACCGACCCGATGCTGGTCGACTCCGACGCCGTGTCGCTCGACGCGTTCCCCACCAACGTGGTGGTCTATGACGAGCTGCTCCCTCACGAGGAGAGCGGCGGAAGCACCGTCACGGAGGTGCTCGTCATCAGCCATGGCGAGCATTCCAGTGAGGGAGCTCATGACCCACTCGACGCGGCTCTACGAGACCTGACCGCGCCTATCCCGGAAGACGCAGACGCCGAAACACTGGAGGCGCGCCGCCTACAGATTGTCGAAGGCGCGAAGAAGCTGGCAAGCATGAGACGCTTGTCAGAAGCCTACCAGCGTGAGATGGATCGCGCTGTGGGCGGCTCGCCGGCCCCGACTGGGCCTAGCCGCCTAGGCGCGGTCCAGCAACGCGGCGTGGCCATCGCCAACCTGTTCGGGGCCGATCGCCCCGTGTATGCCACGCCTGCGGAGAACATCCACGCCGCCCAGGCGGCGGCGAACGAGCTAAACAACTTCTAAGGTGAAGAGCGCCGTCTGATGACGGAGCGAGTCCAGCGGCTCCTCAAAGCGGCTGCCGCGCAGAATGAAGCCGGCTGCCGCACAGAGGCGCAGCAGCGATCAAACGACGACCTGCCTCCCCGCCGAGATCAAGGCACGACGTCTTGGACACCGACTGGCGGTGTCCGCGGAAGAAAAGACAAGGATCCGGCTGCTAGCCACAGTCGGACTCGCATCACCATCGAGTGCGACCAAGACGGCCGCCCAAGAGCAGTGGAACGGCGGGACAACTATCCGCCTCCGCCACCTCGAAGAGAAAGGCGAGTCTCCCCGCCACCCGTTGAGCATCCGACTCTCGGCGGCCGCCTTAGCCGCCGAGAGGGAGTGGGAGAGAATGACGCCCGCCACCGGATCGACCGACTCCACCGATCCCTCGCGCTGGAAGAAGAAGACGAGTTGGGTCCGCCCTGTTTCGGACCTCGCATCCGAGATGAGCCCTTTCCCAAAGGGTTCACGCTCCCCCGAGATACGCCCAAATACACCGGCTCCGTGAAGCCGGAAGACTGGCTGGTTGACTACTCCACGGCCGTCAACATAGCAAACGGCAACAAGTGTGTTGCCGTAAAGTATGTTCCACCCATGCTCCAGGGCACGGCCTGGACATGGTTGAACAGCCTGAAGCCCCGCAGTATCAACAGCTGGTTCGACTTCACCGAGGCCTTCGTCTGCAACTTCACAAGCACGTACAAGCGATCCCCCAAGCCTCGCCAGCTTTCCTTGTGCGTGCAAGGCCCCGACGAGTCAACTCGCGACTACCTCACGCGCTGGGCCGAGCTTCGGAACTCCTGTGAGGGCGTGCACAAGGTGCAGGTCATCAAGTACTTCACTGCCGAGTGCAGAGAAGGCACCCTCCTCAAGCACAGGCTCCTCTGCGACGAGCCGGAAACCCTCGACGAGCTGCTGATCATAGCAGACAAGTATGCCACGGCCGACTCCTCCATGAAGACGGAGATTCAAGTTAGTGCGACTGGCAAAGCGGCCCCTCAGGCTCCCAGAACTCCGGCTGGAGACGCCAGTCGGCGACAACAACAGAACGACCACAAGCGCAAGGCCCCACAGCTGGCTTCCAGCAGCCGTCAGGTTGCGACAGTCGAAGACCAGCAGCCGAGGGGCAGCCTCCGACCAAGCGACAGAAAGGCGGCAAGTCCAACTGGTTGCCGACCTTCTCTTATGAGCAGACTCTAGATGGTCCCTGCAAGTTCCACAGCGGCGCGAAGCCATCAAACCATACCACCTGGAAGTGCCACTGGCTCACCGGGATCGCACGGGGAGACGGCCTCCTTCCTCCCCCGCCTGCTGGGCCACCGCCTCCACCGCCGCCCCAGCAGCCGGCTGCCAGGCCAGTCGGCGCAGTACGAGATGAGTACCCGGAAGAGCACGGAGCCTATGTGGTGTTCACCAGTGTGGCTGATGATCGATGCAGCAGGCGGCTGCAGCAGCAAGAAGTAAATGCAGTAGCATCAGATACTCCAGAGTTCATGCATTGGTCCGAGAAGCCTATCAGTTGGAGCAGAGCTGATCACCCAGAGGTGATGCCGAATCCGGGCTCCTATGCCCTGGTTTTAAGTGCCACCTTGACCACACATAGGCGGGCCGCTCGCTTCTCGCGAGTGCTGATAGACAGAGGCAGCAGCATCAACATCCTGTACAAGGATACCATGGAGAAGTTAGGAATCAAGCAAAGACAGCTTCAGAACAGCCGGACTGTGTTCCACGGCATTGTACCTGGCCTTTCCTGCTCACCAATCGGCAAGATCCTGATAGACGTCCTCTTTGGGGACAAAGAGCATTTCCGCCGAGAGCCAGTTTGGTTTGAAGTGGTGGACCTCAAAAGCCCGTACCATGCGTTGCTTGGCTGACCTGCTTTGGCCAAGTTCATGGCGGTCCCCCACTAAGCCTACCTCAAGATGAAGATGTCGAGTTCTAAGGGGATTCTAACCATAGCCGGCGACTACAGAAAGTCGTCCGCTTGCACGGCTGAGAGCAGTCGGCTGGCCGAGTCCCTGGTGATCGCAGCTGAGAAGCGGCTTCTTGATCGGGTTGTGGCGATGGCCGGCAAGCAGCCAGAGATGTCGCCCGACCCCAAGGAGTCGGAAGCTGAGGGTTCGTTCAAGCCGGCCAAAGAAACGAAGAAGATACCCTTGGACCGGGAGCACCCAGAGAGGTACGCTGTCATAGGTGCAAACCTTGACAGCAAATAGGAAGGCGAGCTCGTCGATTTCCTCCGTGAGAATCGGGACATCTTTGCATGGTCCCTTAAAGACATGCCAGGTGTACCGACGGAATTCTCCAAGCACAAGTTACATGTCCGATATGATGTGAAGCCTGTCAGGCAGCCCTTGCGCCGCCTGTCAGAAGAGAAGAGAAGAGTTGTTGGAGAAGAGATAGCCCGACTCCTAGCAGTCGGCTTCATTATGGAAGTGTTTTTTCCAGAATGGTTAGCAAACCCGGTCCTGGTGTTGAAGAACAACAAGCAGTGGCGGATGTGTATTGACTACACAAGCCTCAACAAAGCTTGCCCCAAGGACCCATTTGCTCTGCCGAGAATTGATCAGGTGATAGACTCCACAGCCGAAATGCAAGCTGTTGAGCTTCTTAGATGCATATTCAGGATATCACCAGATCAAGCTGAACCCGGCAGACAGACTGAAGACCGCCTTCATCACGCCATTTGGAGACTTCTGCTACCTGACCATGACATTCGGCTTGAGGAATGTCGGCGCCACCTTTCAGCGTTGCATGCAGAACTGCCTCCTCAAGCAACTCGGCAGAAACGCCCACGTCTACGTAGACGATGTGGTGGTGAAGACGGAAAAGCATGAAACACTGCTGGAAGACGTCAAGGAAACCTTTGAGAACCTGCGCCGATTCCAGATCATGCTCAATCCTGAGAAGTACGTCTTCGGAGTACCAGCCGGCCAACTCCTTGGCTTCCTGGTCTCTGAACGCGGGATAGAGTGCAACCCTGTGAAGATCAAGGCCATCGAGAGGATGGAGGTACCCATCTGACTGCTGGATGTGCAAAAGTTCACCTGCTGTTTGGCGTCGATCAGCCGATTCATCAGTCGCCTGGGCGAGAAAGCTCTCCCCTTGTACCAGCTGATGAAGAAGACCACCTTTTTCGAGTGGAACCACAAGGCGGATGAAGCATTTCTCCAGTTGAAGAAGATGTTGACTACTCCCCCTGTGCTGGCGGCTCCGACTCCTAAAGAGCCCATGCTCCTATACATTGCCGCCACCATCCGGGTAGTCAGCACAGTCGTCGTAGTTGAGCGCAAGGAGGAAGGCAAGGCGCTCCCTGTCCAGAGACCGGTATATTACCTGAGCGAAGTACTGTCGACCTCCAAGCAAAACTACCCCCACTACCAGAAGATGTGCTACGGCGTGCACTTTGCCGCCAAGAAGTTGAAGCCTTACTTTCAAGAGCATCCAATCACTGTGGTTTGCACAGCCCCACTGGCCGAGATCATCGGAAGCCGAGATGCTTCTGTCCGAGTGGCCAAATGGGCCATAGAGCTGGCTCCCTATACCATCTACTACCAGCCCCGCATCGCCATCAAGTCGCAAGCACTGGCCGACTTCCTCGTCGACTCGGCCGAGACCCAGTACCTGCCGCCAGCGCCCGACTCCACCCATTGGCGGATGCATTTCGATGGCTCCAAGATGCGCACCGGCTTGGGAGCCGGCGTCGTCCTCACCTCCCCTAAAGGCGACAAGCTCAAATACGCGCTGCAGATCCATTTCGTTGCCTCCAACAACGTCCCCGAATACGAGGCGCTCATTCACGGGCTCCGGCTTGCCAAAGAACTCGGCATCCGCCGGATCTTGTGCTATGGTGACTCCGATTTGGTGGTCCAGCAGTCATCTGGCGACTGGGACGCCAAAGATGCAAACATGGCGAGCTACCGTTTCCTAGTGCAGCAACTCAGTGGATATTTCGAGGGGTGTGAGTTCCTTCACGTGCCAAGAAATGACAACGACCAAGCAGACACTCTGGCACGAATCGGCTCAACCCGTCAAGCAATACCATCCGGCGTCGCCCTTCAGTGCCTCCTCAAGCCGTCTATCAAGCCTTCACCAGAATCAGACTCCATCTTTGTGCCGGCTCCCCCCGAAGAAGACGGATCCAACTCAAGAGCTCCAGCAGACGGCACAAGAATTCTTACGAACAGCTCCAAAAACGCCGTAGTCGAAGCCGGCCCGGGGACTTCAAAACCCGGCCCGGGGATTGCGGTGACCAGTCCGAAGACTCCAGAGCTCGGGCCGGGGACTGCGCCAGTCGGCCCGGGGACTTCGTCAATCCAGCAAGCGGCCGCGGACTCCAGCCCGCCGCCTCCCAGCCCAGCTGCCCTCGTCCAAGTCGCAATGGTGGCAATTGAAGAAATAGCAACACCCTCATGGGCCCAGCCCATCCTCAAGTTCCTAGTAAGCAAAGAGCTGCCAACCAATGAAATCTTGGCTTGGCAAGTACAAGGCCGAGCGGCAGCCTACACTATAGTCAACAGAGATCTGGTCAGGCGCAGCGTCACTGGTGTCTACCAGCGTTGCGTCGAGCCAGAGCAAGGCCAAGCAATTCTCAAAGACATCCATCAAGGCGAGTGCGTCCACCATGCGGCTTCACGAGCACTCGTCGCCAAAGCCTTTCGACACGGCTTTTTCTGGCCAACTGACCTAGAAGAGGCCAAGGAATTAGTTCAAAAATGCAAGGGGTGCCAGAAGTTCCACTCCAAGCCGCATCAGCCGGCTTCCGCACTCAAGACTATCCCCATCGCCTGGCCCTTTGCGGTTTGGGGCCTGGACATGGTGGGACCATTCAAGACGGCACGAGGCGGCCTAACTCACTTACTTGTCGCGGTGGACAAGTTCACCAAGTGGATAGAAGTAAAGCCCATCAAGAAGTTGAATGGTCCGACTGCAGTGACTTTCATCTCCGACATCACGATTCGGTACGGCATGCCACACAGCGTCATCACCGACAATGGCACAAATTTTGCCAAAGGCGCCTTGGCCCGTTTCTGCGCGACGTAGGGCATCCGACTGGACTTAGCGTCCGTTGCCCATCCGCAGCCAAACGGCCAGGTGGAGCGAGCAAACGGCCTCATCCTGTCTGGCATCAAGCCTCAACTGGTCGAACCACTAGAGTGTTCGGCCGGCTATTGGCTTGAGGAGCTGATAGCCGTCCTCTGGAGTCTACGCACGACTCCAAACAAGTCAACTGGCTTCACGCCTTTCTTCCTCGTCTACGGTGCTTAAGACGTCATCCCAACGGACATAGAGTTCGACTCCCCGCGAGTCACCATGTACACCAAGGAGGAAGCAGAAGAAGCACGTCAAGACAGCGTCAATCTGCTGGAAGAGGGCCGGCTGTTGGCACTCAGCCGGTCCAGCATCTACCAGCAGAGCCTGCACCGATACTACAACAGGAAGGTCAGGCCGAGATCTTTCCAAGAGGGCGACCTTGTACTCCGGCTGATCCAGCGAACAGCCGGCCAGCACAAGTTGTCGACGCCTTGGGAAGGCCCTTTCATCGTCAGCATAGTGTTGGGCAACGACTCCTACTACCTGATCGACGCTCAGAAGCCCCGAGCACGCAAGAGGGACGACTCCGGCAAAGAGTCGGAACGGCCATGGAACACAAATCTTCTCCGAAGATTTTACAGTTGATACAGTATGTACCATGCTATCCTTTGTATTAAAGTACCGAGACTTTGGGCTCCCCGAGACGAGCTCGGGGACTGCCCTTTTTGTTATCTGTATGATAAGAATTATGCCTTCGAGTATGCTACTCTTTGTTATGCCGCTTGGCATCGGGTTCGACTAGTCGGCCCGGGGACTCGCCGCCTTGCGCTATGAAATGCTTCCTATAGTCGGACAAGTAGTGTGTGGTGCCCAAGCCGTCTCTCGTCAGAAGCCGGAGCTCGCAGAGCAACTGTTTGGTGGGCAGGAGTAAGGAAGAATTGGCGCCCACACGAAAACTGGCTAAGGACCTAAAAGCATTGACATAGCTTAAGCCGGCTTCCAGCCTCTCTTCGCAAAGCCGACTCTTGAGTAGTCGGCTTGCCACCTTCTATCCAACTTGTTAAAAAGACTCTAAAAATGGCCAAGTACTTGCTTTCCCTAAAGTAGCCAAGCACTTGATCCAGCGGCAGTCCGCAGAGCGGTTGTCCGACTGGCAAGGCAGCGACTAAGGGAAGGCGGCAAAGGAAAAAGCCAAAAGAGCGATCAGCAAGGAAAGATAGAATTCGGATAGATATTTACATAACATAGGCCCTTGGCCGAATCTTCAGGCAGAAGTTCAAAATACACCCCGCGGGTGGAATTGTGCAAATTAACAAGTTTTTCAAAGACTACTAAAGCAGATAAAATAAAGGGAAGACGGCAGCCTAGGAAGCGGCAGACGGGTTCGGTGCGTCGGAAGGGATGGCGGTGTCAGGCGCCGGGGCAGCCAGCTGGGCAGTCTCGGCTTGATCGTCTCTGGCGGCAGCCGGCTCGGTCGGGCGTGGCTCGTTGCTGGAGGCTCGGTCGAGCTGAGGCTGGTCGCCCGCTCCGTCTTCTGGCGCCTCCGTCTCGCCTCCATCCTCCGCCTCGCCTTCCTCCTCGGCGCTGGAGCCGATCACCTCCGCCGAGTCCTCGTCGTAGTCGGGGTTCATCCCGAACCACTCCGGCGGCACCTCCTCGCCGCCTGCAGCCCACTCAGGGACGAAGACGCTGGTGTCTGTATAGTCGGCGATCGCCGCCGCACGCTCGACGAGGGCGTCTTCCACAGCTACCAGCTCGGCCTGGGCCTCTGACCGGAACGCGGCCAGCTGGTCCAGGTCCAGCCCCGGATACCACGCCTTGACGAATTCCAAGGCCCGGCACGCTCCAGCCCGGGCTGAGGAACCCTTCCAGGCCTCAAGACGGCCAGCCGCGACCTCCAGCCAGTCGGCAGCCCGACTGGGAGTGCGCAGAACCGGCATGTCTGGCCACAGGGCGGCAATCGCCTGGGCGCCGACACGTTGAAGCCGGCGCAGCATCCGATGGGCCGGCCGCAGATGAGCCTCGATGCCTAGAAGCTGCTCGTCAATGCTCCAGGGGGCGTTGGCGGCAATCTCCACACCATTTGCCCTCCGCGCCTCGTGATCAGCCTCGATGGCTTGAATGGCCGCCTGCGAGTGGCCGGGGAAGAAGTCTGCCAAGACGGAAAAGATGCAAGACAAAGAATCAGGAGTCGGCCCGACTCATAGTCAGCGGCTCAAAGAAAGAAAGTAAAGAAACTCACCATCGACGATGTCCTCAATCTCATGGAAGCCGGAGGCAGCAGTGCCTCCTTGTCGGTCCAGGAGGAGCGCTTGCTTTCGAACTCGGCCAGGAGAGCGGTCTCTTTCTTCTCCGCCTCGTCCTGCGCCTTCTTAAGCAGCTCCTTCTGCTCCGCCAGCTGCGCAGCCAGCAGGTCGCGCTCGGTGGTGAGCTTGCTGCACTCCTCCCCCTTGGCACGTAAGGCGGTGTTGGCCTTGCCCAGCTGCTGCTGAAGAGTGGCGTTGGCCTCTGAAGAATAAAAAGAAAAAAGGACGTTAAGTCGTCAAAAAGGAAGGTCGCCGGGAAGATCTGGCTCGACTGCTCAGCAGTCGGCCCGAATCTCGGGGACTACAGCCCGCGGGTGCGCCAGCGCACCCTCGCGAAAAAGGACTCACTCCGGCTCTCCGACAAGTCGGCAGTCTGCTTGCCCAGCTCCTCAACGTTGCGGTTGAAGGCAGTGACGCGGAGGTTGTGATACTCCTGCATAAATGTTTTAGACAAAGATAAATATTTGGAACTCGCCAGATGGAGTTCCGAGCCGCCTGCTCAGCAGCCGGCCCGAAACTCGGGGACTACACCCAGTGGGTGCGCTGGCGCGCCCCACAGAGAAAAAAAAAGTCAAAGAAGAAGGCATGTAAGAAAATTTGACAAGATTCGCCAAAAGAAAATAAGACAAAGGCAGAAACACTTACGCAGAGACCAGTGGCGGCTTCTTCACTTCCTTGCGGAAGCGGTTGGCCTTCGCGACCGCCTCCTCCCGCTTGGTCACGGCGGCCGCCCCCTTGAACTTCTTCGACTTGCCGCCGAGCGAACTCGGCCCGGCCCGACGCTTCTTCGCGCCGCCTTGACCGTCCAAGCCAACAGAGGAACTCGCGCCTGGCTGGCCGACCTTCGACTAGTGGCGCGGGGCGACTTCCCCTTCGACGTCGTCATCAGGCCAGTCGGCGAAGGTGGCCGAGGGCCTGAAGCCGCCTCCTGCTCCTCCTCCTCCTCCTCCTTCGGCGTCGATCTCCATCGCTGCCGCCCCCAAGTCGGGGTCGTCGACGTCGCTCTCCGCTCGGTCGGGGACGAACTCACGGGGCGGTCCCGTGGCGCCGGCTGCAGGCTGAATGAGAGGGTTCTGACTCGAAGAAACCAAAAGGATCAGAGGTCGGATTCGGCTACAAAAGAAAACAGAAGAACAAGAGATACGACTTACCACAGGCGGGGGGTTGGCGCGCGAGTATGGCTCTTTGCCGAACTGCCAATCCGCCGCAAGATCGCAGTTCGCGATGTGGTTCACCATGTTCGCCACCTACTCGGGTCCCGGTGGTCGCTCATCTGACTGATCAGATGAGGTCGGCCTTGGAGAGGGAGGACTCAGCACACCACGAAGGCAGCCAGAAAGTCGGCCCCGGCCAAGCCCTCCGACTGCGTCAGCACTCGGAGTCACGCGATGGCGGCGACACATGGGGGTGTCAACGTCTTGACCCTGTGGGACCAGCTGGGGAGCCTCCCAGCCGGCGCGCCGGCTTCGTAGGGCGGTAGATTAACCCAGTCGCCTTCTGGGGCGATGTTCTTCACGTAAAAATAGGACCATTGCCACATATTCACTGACTTGATCAGTGGAATAGAGGGGAACGGGTTGTCGGCCGTTGATCTCCGCATCGCGATGAAGGCGCCGCACTGGGCTGGCACGCCGGTGACATGCGTGCCGAGCTTGGACTGGAAGAACTCCCCCCACAGCTCGATGGTGGGGAGAACGCCAAGGAAGCCCTCGCACGGGGTGGCGAAGGCGGCCAGCAGCACCACCGTGTTTGCAGTAAGGTGGTGCGGTTGGAGCCCGTGGAACTCCAAAAATGAGCGGAAGAACCGCTCGCCGGCAGCCCTAGGCCGCGCATGAGGTGCGAGCGGAATATGACCCGCTCGCCCTCCTCCGGCGCCGGCGATATCTCCCTCACCGGCGCGGCACGGGCCCGCACTAGGTTCGCGTCGGGGAGCCGACGCGTCTTGCGGAGGAGCTTGATGTGGTCATCGTCCACCTCGGAGCCGTCCCACACGCCGGAGCGCACGGCAGGAGGCGCGGCGGCGGAGGAAGAGCTCATCGCTGCGGGCGCGGTGTGGTTCGGCGTGGCAGTGGCAAGAGGAAGAAGAAGCGAGAGGAAGCGGGGGCGGAAACGGGGAAGATGGGTGCGCGTGTTTCGCCGCCCCCCTCCCCCCGCCTACTTATAGCCTCGTGGGCTGAGAAGCCGATGGGGCGGGCGTGGGATTAACTGCGCACAGGACCCCACGCCCCCCACGATTTACCCCACGAAGTTACTGCGCGCAGTAACGACGTGGGAACCCCAACCGTCTGCACAGCCGCAACGGATCCGTTCGCGTGCCGAGGTGCGGTAGTGGCGGGCCCCGCCTGACGGCCCGTCCCGTCGCGTGCGTGGGTGGGCAGACTGTCCCAGCCGCGTGGCGCCGCGCGATGGGTCCGCAACGGGCGGCTGCGTGGAAGCGTATCAGGCACGCCGCCTGGATCCCGCCGTGACTTTCGGACTATTTAAATGACAAGACAGCTCTCTGCGAGTCCGGCTCCAGCTAGTCGGCCTAGAGGAAGGCAGCGAGCAAGGCCCAGATTCCACCACCAGAAGGAAGAAACTGTTGAGGCCCCTCGACATATCACCCTCAGAGCCTCACCAGCTTCGGGGACTACTGTCGGAGTAATGGGCCACGGGTAGGCTAACCCGAGCCCCTGAACCTTTCAAGACACCGGGGCAGGCTGCGCCCCTCGAACCCCAAGTCGACGAGCCGCCTTCCGAGAGTCGGCGGCGACGCTGCCGACTGCCTCTTGCGGCCGAGTCCCAGGGACGACTCCAAGATAAGCCGAGTCCCAGGGATGACTCCAAGATAAGCCGACTCCTGGCCGGCGACTTCCGGAGAAGCCGGCTATAGGGAGTCGGCCCGTGACTCCAACCACCCCGTACCTTCGCGATAATGGACGGGACGGGGAACGGCCACCACGTTGCCCATTCCTGCCCCGTTTATCGAGGGCAGGCATGGCCACAGTGCGCCGTACCTACGGAGATCTCCATCCGGCGTGGCGCTATTGCCATGCCAGCCCTGACATCAGCCCCTGGGGGCGGAACCCTGTGCCCACGACGGCCTGTCTGTATGACCCAAAGACGGCGGGTCCCACCAGTCGGCGGGAGTACAGAAGACGGCGAGAGCGCCACAACACGGACCCGTTGGGAGTCGGCCCCCAGGAGTCGGCTGGCCCCTCCCACGGGCCCCACACGCCATTAACCAGACACGACGAGGAATGGCAACAGTGATCGCCCGTCAGGCGGCGGCACTGTTGCCATGACCCCATGACCAAGCCAGCGTCATTAGAAGCACGTCTACAGTGATCCGCAGCCGGCAAGACCCGCCCGCGGCGGACAAGGGCTGTCGGCCCCGTACCAGGCAAGTCGGCGGGACCCACCAGTCGGCGGGCCCCAGCAGTCGGCGGAGAAGACGGCGGCCTGAGAGACAGACGGCTGGGACCCGCGCCCAGCCGGTTTTACCATTGTACCCCTGGGGGGTAGGCCTATATAAACCCCCCAGGGCACCCATGCAAAGGGTTCGAATCCATTAGCACTAGACCAGATCATATAGGAAGGAGGGAGCTAGCCTTGCTTTCTCCTACCTCCAGAATACAGCTCAAGGAGCAACCTTGTACTCACTTAGCCTTAGTGATCATGCGGAGACCCCTTAGAGCAGCAGTAGGGGTGTTATCTCCTCGGAGAGCCCTGAAGCTGGGTAAGATCTGCCGGCGTGCATGTCTTCGCCTCATCTCGTTTCCAGGCACCGGCGACGTTCTACTCGCCCCCACCATGATAAGCCATCCTTTGGCATATGTCGCACCCAACCCCTGACACGCATATAGTGAAGTTCGCATGAAAGACCCACGTTCACGAATTTTATGAAGGAGACCTTTCCGAGTGGCCAAGTCAAGAATCTGGTGTAGAGGATCAATTGTGAGGACGAATAAGAAGGGGGAGAGGGGGTCCCCCTGTCGAAACCCCTGGTCGTGCCTGATAGGGGGCGGGCAGTCCGTTAAGCATGATGCGCGAGGATGATGAGGATAGAAGCGCGGCAATCCAATCCCGAAA
>NC_041381.1:539110589-539133397 GCF_002162155.2 Triticum dicoccoides | reverse complement strand
GAATATAACCCCACTTGACCGAGCAAAAGCCTCTTTAATGTCAAGTTTGAAAAGAAGGGCGGGGGTCTTGCTCTTGTGAAGCCGCCTTGCAGAACTCCGGACGTACATGAAGTTGTCATGAATACTTCTCCTTTTGATGAATGCAGTTTGGGCATTGGAGATGAGGTTGTCCATGTGGGGGGCTAACCGAAGCGATGGAATCTTAGCAATGATTTTGGCAATGTCATGGATGAGGCTAATGGGCCTATAGTCAGAAATGCCTTCCGCACCCTCCTTTTTGGGCAAGAGAACAAGATTGGCGGAGTTGAGCCATTGCAGGCTGGAGGTGTGTAAGGAATCGAAGCGTTGGATAACCCTCATAATATCATGCTTGATAACTCCCCAACACTTTTTAAAGAAAGTGCCCGTGAAGCCATCCGGACCGGGTGCCTTATCACAAGGCATATCCTTTATGGCCGCCCAAACCTCCTCCTCGGTGATTGTATCAGCAAGGTCGTGCAAAGCATGGGGCTCGGTGCCAAGGTCCTCCCAGTTAAAATCCATGTTGCTTGAACCCCCTCTACCCATGACCTCGGAGAAGTGGCCATGAATGATCTCCTCCTTTTCCTCGTGCCCGGTTACCCAACCATGCCTATGCTTGATCCGGTGGATGTGATTTTTCCGTCTTCGTGCATTTATGCGGCGGTGGAAGAATTTTGTGTTTGCATCACCCTCTTTCATATTTGTAATCCTGGCGCATTGGCTCTTCCTAGCCCTCTCAAGCACCGCCAAACTAATCACCCTTCGCTTGAGCCTAGAGAGGAGGTCTCGCTCCTCGGGAGAGAGGGGCCTCTCCTCTTGAGCAATGTCAAGGCGGAGAATCACAAGAAGGGCCGCGTGAAACTAGACCTTTGCCCTGGAGAACAACCTCTTGCTCCACTCCATGAGACAAAGCGTTGTTTTCTTTAGCTTGTGGTGAAGGACTTGATAAGGCTCCATGTGGTCCACCCGCTCGTTCCAAGCCTTTTGAACCACTTCGCTGAAGCCGGGCAAGGAAACCCAGAAATTCTCAAATTTGAAAGACCGTGGCCTCCTAGGACCCTTGTCATCCGCCAGTAGAATGTGGCAATGATCGGAGAGGGAAGACGACAAGGCATGAAGCACATGCGCGTTGAATGTTGTATCCCAAACCGCATTGCAAAAGGAGGAGTCTAGCTTGCAGAGGGTCGGATTCTCCCTCTTATTACTCCAGGTGAAGCGCCTATTTTGGAGGTGGATTTCCTTGAGCTCGCAAGATTGCAGCGTAGAAGGAAACCGGTTGATCCTACTCAGATTCACATTTCTCTTGTTTTTTGTCTCTAGTCCGGTAAATTTGATTGAAGTCTCCAAGAGCAAGCCACACCCGGCAAAGGCTTGTGGGCGACAAGCTCGGTGAAGAACGCATCTTTGCACGAGTGATCGGTGGGCCGTAGACGGAGGTGAGTGAGAAGCACACGTCAGTCGCACATATCCGAACCATGGCCGAGAGGCAATAAGTCGAGGTTGTTACCCCGGAGACATCGACCGCACTATCATCCCAAAGTAAGAGTACCCCTCCTCTAGTCCCGTTCGCTGGGCGCTGGGCGCTGTGCGAAATTTTTTAGTCTGTTTCCCCCAAGGAAGGCAGCCACAAACTTGTCCACATTGTCGAGCTTTGTCTCCTGTAAGCAGGCGAGCTGACACGAGGAGTCGAGGAGGCAGCGATTGTAGCACTAACTGTTGCCCTCCTTGCAGGGCAATTTGCCCGCGGACATTCTAGCTTAAAGTGTTGACGGGTTGTGACATCATGGAGAACTGAGACAAACACATTGAACGGCAAGGCATGGGTGAAACTGCCACATACAACCCAACCAACTAAGCAATCCGGTGCCTCTGATACAACTCAAACGAAAGCAAAAACTAAAGAAACCACACTGGGCCTAATGGAAAGTTGGTCTAACATAGCAACTAGGAACTCCCAACAACGTAGATGACAACTTAGGCTTCCGTCGGCTGCGAGCCCAGGGCCCCGTCCTGGTCGGCCCCAAGCTCCGTGGCACCCTCGCCACCATGGTCGATCAAGGCATCCTCGACGCTTAGCTGGTCCTTGAACTTGCCTGTGAACTTGTCCAACGTGTCCACCGTGACATCTTCCCCGTCCCTGATGATCCCCAGACTGCGACACACCAGCTTTTCCCCCACCTTGGCCGCTGGAGCAGCAGCCTTCTTGTCGCCGTTGCAGCGAAAGGCCGCCTCTCGTGGAGATTTTAACGCCGGCAAACGTCTTACGGCGAGCTGTGGGTGCCCTGGGCGCAGGATGTAATTTTTACGAATGGTAAATGATGGAGATTAATTAAATCCTTATAGATTCCAAGGTAACCAGAATAACAACACGCCACCAAGTAGTGTTCTGAAGATGGAAGCTAGCTATTCAGTAAAGTTTCATCTCGCTCATCTCCTTATCATCTACTCCCTCCGTTCGGAATTACTTGTCGTAGAAATGGTGCCCTACGTCGTCCGTCGTCTAGCCGGTATGAAACTTGCGCCTTTCCTCCTTCCCTTCCGTGATCATACGTCTCACCCTAGCCTCCTCTTCTTTCAGCCAAGCTTCATCACGCACGGCAAATAACTGCAAAATGGGGAGAGGCAATGAAACTTGAGTGCTTGCCGCAATCAAATGGACAAGCTATTTCATCAACAAATTCAACTGTATAGAATTGAAAATAAGATCATGCTTTCATTGTAGATTAATAGGTAAATCCCTCCGTTTTAGTTGGACTAAGATGTTTGAATGTTGTTATGAATGATCTTTTATATACCATAAGAACAAGATGGCAAATTTTTCTTCATACTAGGTATTTTGCTAGCTTTACTTAAATTTGAGTTGCTCTGCCCTGATAGCATGCTGATGTGTTAGAAACAGAGTACCCCTAGCTGTGATATTCAACTCCCGGCTGGTATTCTTTCTCACCTACAGCAGGGTCGTTGAATGCTTTGATAAATTCTGAGGCAACCTAGGAAATTTTGAATCCTCACTAGAGGCAGTGATATTTACATTCTGATGTATGGTCATCTATACTAATTTGCAGCTAACTTACAAGTGAAAAATATAATGATTTAAGCTGCAGCCTGCAGTTGGCTGTTTCCTTGGCTAATTGATTTTCACTTTACTAGGAAGATATTGCACACAACAGTCAATCAAACATAAGTATGAAAGGGTCAGCTTGGGAGGAACACACCTTCTCAAATAAAGGAACTCCACGTGCACGACGTCTACCATGTCTATATGAAATAAAGGGGCGGCCACGGTTGTATCCATCATGAGCAGGGTGCTTCATGTCAGCTCCACACACGTGGCATTCACCTTCAAAAAAAAAAGGGTGAAAATAGGTGAATAAATAGAGGTCAAGAAAACATCGCCATAGCTGGCTAGCATCAACGCTTAGGACAAAAACAACGCTCAGGACTTGGCGCTCGAAACTGAATGATATTTTGTTCCAGATCCTGTTTCATACACGCTTCAAGATCAAACAGTGATAGTGCATGCAATTTCCAACATAGGAAAACCAGTGAACATGATATGGAAATTGCATGCACCATCACTGTTGCTAGATTATAAATTATGAGTGCAACCGTGGAGCTGGGCTAGACTCTAAATTCTATGGCTCTTCACCATCCAGGCTTTGCAGCAACCGAACCTTGACAATTGCAGTTATATATTGGAATTGGTGGCCATATTGTGCTCTTAAAACATAACTGCTTGCCAGCCTCATGGGGTCGTATTTTCTTCTTAGTGCATATAGCCAGATAATAAAATTTGAACTGAAAGTCTGAAACTATGCTATTGCTAGATACGATATGTTTCCAACAACAATACCTTTTTTTATAGGTTCAACAAAATACACACATTGCCTTTGTTATAATCTTCACTAAACGTTGAAGGAGAGGATATTTTGGAGGATATTCGACTTAAGTATAATTATGTTTACATGAACAACAGGAGCACAAGCATTCAACTATTTATAATTAGTTTGTTTCTTTATTAAAGAGTGCCCTACTGCATGCAAATGCTACAAACTGGACACAAATTCGAGAAATTAAAATTCTAAATCTCAAAGCAGATAAAGTTAAGTATATAATACCATTGTCATCAGGTTTGACCATGCAGATACAGGTGAGCACATATGCTTCATAATCGCCGTCCATACATGTGACTTCAGCAAAGTACAGATCCTTGTTGGCAGCTCCTTTAGTCTTCATAGTGAGATTGAAATGATCGTAAGATCTATAAATGCAATCTTTCCCGTCAAAACATGATTTGTGGCTCACAATATTTTCTAGTTCATATGCAAGATCCTGAAGTATTCAGAATGGATAGTATCAACAAGTGAAACATGTATTTGATGACATTCGATGAATCATGGAACCAACAAAGGACAGAGTGAGAGAGCATACCCCTACAAGACCATTGTCCTCATTGTATTTGTCGAGTACAGCCTTAACCAATTCCTGGAGACCCGTCGTACAGTAATCAAAAGCTTCTTTGGAGTGCTTCCGTGTGCCATTATGATACCAGTAAAGAGCACATCGGATAGCCCTCTCCTCGTCGGTAAGTCCATCCATGCATCTATTTCAGATATAAGAGGATTGTAAAGTATTAGCGTATTCTATAGAATAACCAATGATAAAACGTTTGGGTTGATGAGTTTGCATGCAAGGTTTTTGTTCAAATAGGAACCAAACAGCCCCGAAGATTAACACAACTCATTGTTTAATAAACAAGAAAAAGGCAAAACAAACTGAACTGCCTACATGCTTATAAGACTAAGCGCTCATCACATTCTTTGTATAGAAGAGAATAAAAGTTATCACCATTTGTTTTTTGGATCTCCAAGTAAGTGTGTCTGACTACAAGCACTATTGGTTACAGAACAAAAACAACTGTTCTAGTTACCACCAGCTTTATCAGAAGAAATAGAGCTACATGAGTGTGGCAGGCTAGAAGCTATCCAACTGTACAGGTTACGAGTGAGCATAAAAAAATTTACCTATAGCATAGCATCTATATGTACCTTTTGAATTCAAGCTATGCTAACTATTTTAACAGTTCTAAAACAATTCATAAGATATTCCTTTAACTTCAGAAATACCCGGGAATTTCAAGGTGTGAACACACACAGATATGAGATGTCTAATAAAATTGAGAGACTTTACATGTTTTTTCGCTGAACAGCATGGTGGGAGTCAATGGCTTCCTGAACTTCCTTTATGCTCTCAAACGGTCCACCACGGTCAGGATACGTATGGAAAATTCCATCATTGTCAACTCTCACAAAATATTTTATCACAAGACCAGTGGGGAACAATGTCGAAATACATGAATCAGCCAAGAGATTTATGTCAAGCTTCAATGACAAGAGATCTGGCACCTTAAACCTGAAGTGGAACACAAAATGTTTGATTAATAGGAAATAAAGTATTACACAATCTAGTACTTCATGCATGCATTGCAAAATTGGTTTTAATGCCATAATTAGTAAATCTTCAGGAAAATGTGTCTAGTCAGTAACTAAAAGCACCATTATACAAGACAGATAACCCATTCCAAACCATCTATCTTAGACCAAATTAGCTGCTGACTATAAACAAAAGACAGATCAGAGAGAGGAGAGCGCGCGCAGAAGTTGCATACCTTGTAGTTTGTGTAGAGGAAGAGGAAGTCTCCTCCAGTGTTGTCTCTCTTTCCCTCTCCTCATGCCTGAAGTAAAAATGGGGGCAAACAGTCATGTAGCAGCAAGCAGCACTGGCAGCGACTCATTGTTTAAAACAGTAGCGGGCACATTCTGCTTTGCAAGGAAATACCTACGCATTCAATAATAGGGAGCGCCGTATTCTCAGGGTATATAAAAAAAGGCCTATTTTCTGTTTTAATGAGAAGGTTTAACACATGTAAGATAAAAAGGCGCATACATTTGAGAAATCTACAGCTTGCGCTCAGCATGTGTTTAAAACCCAATTGTTCTGATGATCGAGTTGGATTGCTGTCGTCCTCAATGCACCGTTAAGTGAGTGAAAGGGAACGTAGTTCAATAAAAATGCTAATCTGATTGAGTTGAAAGGCTAGTAGAACGGTTGTCTCAAGTTACCTACCAGGTCGTAGACCCAGCTATTGAGCAATGGTTGAGAGGGCGCGCGATAGTTCCATACCTTGTAGCTTGTGGCATAGAGGAAGAGGAAGTCTCCAACAATGCTGTCTCTCTTTCCCTCTCCTCGCGCCTGAAGTAAAAAGGGGCAAAGCAGCGACTCGTTGTTTAAACAATGATTAATAAGGAAACACCACGATTCAACGATTAATAAGGAAACACCATGTGTGTTAAAGGACCAAAACAAAAAAACTTGAAGGGAATAATTCCGTAACAATGCAAGCAAACTATTGAGATGTAATGAAGACTAAAACCTTCAAATAATAAGGATGCAGAGAGAAACAATTTTAAGTTATTATCTTTCATGAAGTGCTAATAAAAGAAGTTGGGTACACTGGGAAAGAGGTAGGCACTCACTAACAGAGTGTCAGCGAGCCTCTGCTTCCCCGAACAGGTCGATCAAAGCGTTGAAGAACACGATGAATTTAATGGGATGCTCACTGATCAGCCGACTAGATCGGCAGCGGAGCGAGTCAACACACGCCGTCGAGTTGTGCCTCGACCTATCCATGCCACCGCAGCTCTACCATGTCCAACAATACTTCCTGCATCAGTTTTGTGCCTCACATCGCTTGCTGAACATGACAACAGCAACGCAGCTATAACCAACCTGATCGATTACGATATCTGCTTATTCCTGCTGGACTGCCGACAAAGGCATTCTTGCAGCTTTTAATGTGCTCTCGCTTCCCTAGGAGTTTATGTTGAGGCATCCGCTATACGTTTGACAAGTGACACAAATTGGACGTGGAAGAGAATTGCTGGAGGGGGCTCGATTTTTTAAGACAGCCTACTAGGGAGTACACAATTTTATCTGACTGAGGTTTAATATATGTCATACATGTTCGACGAATTGCCGCAGTACATTAGATCAGGTAGCTTAGGTTGATTCACTCACCCTGAAACTTTGTAGCATTCTATATTACTTGACCATGATAAAAAGTGCATACCATCTTGACATGTGCAGCCGTGGACGGAGAGCGTCGCCGGTGGAGGGGGAGGGGGAGGCGTGAGGCCTATCTTGGGAGGCAGGCATCAGGTCGCCCGCCGAGGCGGCGGCGGAAGTTGCTTGGAGATTTCCATAGGAGGAGGCAGGCATCAGGTCGCCCGTCGAGGCGGCGGCAGAAGTTGCTTGGGGATTTCCATAGGAGGAGGCAGGCATCAGGTCGCCCGTCGAGGCGGCGGCGGAAGTTGCTGGGAGATTTCCATGGGAGGAGGTGCGCTGTGGCATGGGAGGCGGCGGCGAGGGAGGACAGGAGGTGAGCTCTGGCACGAAAGGCGGCGGGGGAGGCGGGGAAGGCGCGGAGCTGTGTGCTCGGCCGTCGCGGCGGCGGCCACCGCGGCCGCGGCGTCCGGACGGCATGAAGGCGGCGGCGGAGGGAAGTGCTAGGGATTGGAGAGTTTCCCTGTGGACGGCGTGGGGAAAGGAGAAGGTGCGATTTTGGGTCCTGCCCCTGGACTCGTTTATTTCAGTGCGTTATTATTTTCTTTACTGTAAAAAAAGCGCAAATTTGTTTGACCGACTCTTCTCATTGTTTTTGTGTTGTATAATAGGGATTCATCTCGAATCCAAATCGATACTATGTTTCCAGAGAAATAAAGGCACGACTCGGGAAGAGGAATAGGGGTCAATGTCGAATCGAAATCCATACTGTAGTGGAACAGTACTTGTGTTTATCGAAAGAAAAAAGTACGTCTCGGAAACAACGACGGTCATCCAAAACCAGAAACCCTAACAATTGCACCCACGCGCGTCGACCAAAAAAGGAGATCGATGGAGGAAGAGACTGCTTACATGATGATTTTTCTTCTCCCCGCCGACCAACGCGACCAACAGCCGATCGATCGAGTTTAGGCTGCCTGCAACGATCGATTGATCCAAACGATCCTGCGTGCGTCTCTTCTTTTATAAAGATAGAAGGTCGGCTCTTTTTTCTTTTGATCCAAACGATCCTGCCTGCGTCCCTTCTTATATAAAGATAGGAGGTCGACTTTTTTTTTCCAGGAAGATAGAAGATTGACTTGCCGCCAGCAGATTGCAATGAAATTGTATTCTGTTACTAGTTTTTCTAGAACCTCATATATAAGCACATACACTCATCTCTATAAATACATACACTCATTCATAACAATACACACGCGCCCCACCTATAAGTGTGTGAGAGAAAGGTTTTTTTTTATTTTTAGAGTGGGCCCCACCAGTAAGTGAGACATTGAGACAATGGCAAAAATGTCAAAGAAACGGCCAGAATGACAGTCAAACGGCTTTGACTGGACGGAAACGGCACGGAAGGGTATTTCTATAAGTGCAACTAATGGCGGAGGCGCAAATTTGAGCATGCTTCAAAATTAGGGGCAAATTTAAGCATGCTTTAAAATTAGGGGCAAATTTGAGTAGTGGGTTCGAGTTAAGGGCACAAATGTAAATGTTCCTATTTACATTGTCGTGTGGTGTCTTGCGTTGTACAAATTTAACTATAGCATAATGCTGGCACAAACCCAAATTTATGGTCGCTTGCCTAAACCATGACCTTTCACTCTACCCAGACCATGGCCACTAAACGTCAGTTCAGCTCTATTTGCGTCTGAGCACAAAACCCATGATGTCGCTCCCCCGCAAGTACCTCTCGGTGGCAAAGGTTTTCCATGTCTATAGACATGAGGGAGAAGCTGGGACGCACCTCTGTCGACACCTCTCCCCCCTTCCCAGCCAATGGCCTAGATCCGGCGATGGCGAGATGGTCCTCATTGCCCTCGTCCTCCTTACCAACCATGAGATTTCCTCTCTGCATTGCTTCCACACCGTTTGCTGCTGCAATCCCCTATCTTGAAAGACTGTTCTAGACTCCTTAACCCCCTGTTCATTTTCGATAGTGCTTGCTCGATTGCCCATGGACTTGAATGAATGTCAATTATTGGTTTTCTTATTTCTTTAAATATTTAAATTTCAAACATAAATAGTTCTGATAAGTAGACTCATTTAGGTATAAGCTAATTTGATCACATGACACACAACGTAGGCCCATTTAGCATCTTCAGCGCGTTTGATTCCCAGGGCTTCTTGACTTTTTTGCTCCCCTAAAAGCAACCACCACGTGGTATCGCTCTGCTCAAGTGGCTAGTGATTCAACAAATTCCAAGCGCAAAAGGTCAGTTTTGCCCGATCGTGCGTGCTCGTGCACAGTGGCGACGAGCCAGAGCTGAAAGAGGGGCCCAATTATGTACTAAAGTTAAGAAACTTATTTTGAGACCAAAAGAGTATAAATGAATCACCAAGCAACAGTAATGGCCTTTTCATATGACGTCAATGGCCTATATGGTAGATTATTGAAAGATCGAGGATGTCGCCTGGAGAGGGGGGTGAATAGACGCTTTAAAATAATTACGGTTTAGGCTTGAACAAATGCGGAATAAACCTAACGGTTAATTTGTCAAGCACAAAACCTAAAACAATTAGGCTCACATATGTGCACCAACAACTTATGCTAAGCAAGATAAGCAACTATGTGATAGCAAGATATATGACAAAGAACACTATGGCTATCACAAAGTAAAGTGCATAAGTAAAGGGCTCGGGTAAGAGATAACCGAGGCACGCGGAGACGACGGTGTATCCCGAAGTTCACACCCTTGCGGATGCTAACCTCCGTTTGGAGCGGTGTGGAGGCACAATGCTCCCCAAGAAGCCACTAGGGCCACCATAACCTCCTCACGCCCTCGCACAATGCAAGATGTCGTGATTCCACTAAGGGACCCTTGAGGACGGTCACCGAACCCGTACAAATGGCAACCCTTGGGGGCGGTTACCAAACCCGTACACTTTGGCAACCCTTGGGGGCGGTCACCGGAACCCGTCAAAATGCTCGGGGCGATCTCCACAACCTAATTGGAGACCCCGACGCTTGCCCGGAGCTTTACACCACAATGATTGAGCTCCGAACACCACCAACCGTCTAGGGCGCCCAAGCACCCAAGAGGAACAAGCTCGAGGGCACCAAGCACCCAAGAGTAATAAGCTTCTCAAACTTCACTTCCACGTATCACCGTGGAGAACTCAAACCGATGCATCAAATGCAATGGCAAGGGCACACGGAGTACCCAAGTCCTTCTCTCCCAAATCTCACCAAAGCAACTAATGCTAGGGAGGAAAATGAGAGGAAGAACGAAAGAAGAACACGAAGAACTCCAAGATCTAGATCCAAGGGGTTCCCCTCACTTAGAGGAGAAAGTGATTGGTGGAAATGTGGATCTAGATCTCCTCTCTCTTTTCCCTCAAAAACTAGCAAGAATCCATGGAGGGATTGAGAGCTAGCAAGCTCGAAGAAGGTCAACAATGGGAAAGAACACGAGCTCAGAGGATAAGTCTCAATGGGGAAGAACACCCCCTTTTATAGGTGGGGAGAAAAACCAACCGTTATCCCCTCACTCAGCTCGCACGACACGGTACTACCGCAGGGAGCTGCGGTACTACCGCAGTTGGCTGCGGTACTACCGCTGCAGGTTGCGGTACTACCGCATGTGCAGCTCTGGCCAGATGAAGGCCTGTTGCACAGGGCAACGAGCGGTAGAACCGCCGGAGCGGTACTACCGCGCGCCCCTACGGTACTACCATAAGGCAGGCAACACTAGGCGCAGAGAAAGCACGGACGTAAAAAATTACTTCCGTACCTACTTCCGCTGAGGGAGGACCTGCGCAAAACTCCGGCACGGTACTACCGCACACGAAGAGCGGTACTACCGCGTAGGGCGCGGATGTAAAAAAATACATCCGCCCCTACTTCCGCTCATGCTGCTAAGCCTGGCCAGAGCCCACGGTACTACCGTGCTCGCGGCGCGGTACTACCGCGTAGGGCGCGGATGTAAAAAAGTACATCCGCCCCTACTAGCGCTCGAGCAGCTGCGCCTGGCATGAGGCCACGGTACTACCGCTCCCACAGAGCGGTACTACCGCAGGGGCCTGCGGTACTACCGCTCCGGAGAGCAGTACTACCGCATGCCCCAGATCAGCAACACTAGGAGTCCTTCATTTTGCAGAGAAGACAACAGAGGGAAACAATAAAGCCAGAACTGCCATAACTTCTGTAAATGAGCTCCGAATTGAGCAAACTCAAGCTTGTTGGATACAAGACAACGAGTAGCATCAAAACAGAGATTGGTTATAGTAAGAAGAGGCAGGGGAGGTATGCCTAACAAGAGAGGAGAGGAACCTCCAACAGAGAAGAACCGGCAGAACCTCCAACATCGAAAACATCATAGAAGATGCATGCAAACTCCGTTTTCGATGAACTCGAGCTTGTCATAAAAATGACCATAAGCTCCAAAACTCACAAAGAGAAGAACCAAACAAGAACCAATAAAGATGATGCAAGGATGCAATGGTTTGAGCTCTCTGCGAACGATACGATCAAGCAACTCATCGAGAGCCCCCCTTGATAGTACGGCAATCGATCCTATAACCCGGTCTCCCACAACTACCATGAGACCGGTAAAACAGAAAACCTATCAAGGCAAACCTTTGCCTTTCACAAAGTCCACTTGAGCTAGTTGATGACGATCTACTCCTCCTCAAGATGGACCACCTTTCTTGATTGCGTTGGCTCGATGAAGACTAGTTGATTGCTCCCCCATACTCAACTATGGGTGAGCCCCTCTTCCGCTCATCTTCACAAGTCCATTGTCACCATAGTGGACGGCAAGCTTCAAGCACTTGATCTCTTCGTGATGCATCACTTAAACTTGCACACCGCAACCTAACCCCACAAAGAACTCTCACGAAGACCATGGGTTAGCACACAAAGCGTAATGGACAATGCTTACCATACCATGGGATCACTTGATCCCTCTCGGTACATCTTCTACGCTTTGTGAGTTGATCAACTTGATTCACTCTTGACTTAGTCTTGATCAACCTTGAATCTTTGCAACTCTCTTCATTTGGATGATGTCTTGAAGGTAAACATGAATGATCACACAACCTTCTTCTTCAAGACATGCTTGCAATAAGCTCAACATTCACATGACCAATCTTTGGATAATTCCTTAATAGCACCTTGGTCAACTCATAAACTCCTTGAAACCAACACATGGACTTCAAGAAAAGCCTATGGAGAAATCCTTCAAATATAACTCAAGACAACCATTAGTCCATAGAGATTGTCATCAATTACCAAAACAAAACATGGGGGCACCGCATGTTCTTTCAACTACATTCTGCCACGTGATGCAGTTTTGGCCAACTCCCCCCCCCCCTCTTTCAATTCATGTAGAATGGGCTGACCCACCATTTAGGCACGAGAGGGAAGTTCCCGGTTTTTGGAAGGTCCAGGAAGCTTTCAGCCAATTTTCCTTTTTCTCTTTTTTGGGACGGTTTTCATTTGGTTTTTTCTTTTACCTTTTCTTTTATGTTCCTTTTATTTTTTTTATTTTTTTCCTAAAACATACGTAATTTTTTTGTGAACGGTCTCCCTTAAATTCATGACCCCCCCCCCACACACACAAATATGTGAACATTTTTTTTCTAAATTTGTGACAAAAATTCTCACAACCATGAACCTTTTTTAAAATCAGTGAAACATGTGATTTTCTTTAAACTCGTGAAATTTTTCAAATGCGTGAACTTTTTTGAACTCATGAATTTTTTCCCAAATGTGTGAACTTTTTTGTTGAATTCGTGAACTTTTTTTGAACTCGACTATTTTGAGTTTGCGAACATTTTTCAAATCCAATTTGTGAACAGTTTTTTTAATTCCCGCATTTTTTTAAATGCATTTTGGTACCGATTGGGCTTAAGAGAGGCGGCTAAAGGCCTGCTAATTTTGGTACCGGCGACATCATCCTGGATGGTGGTAAATGATGAATAACCTTTTAAAATAATATAAAAATATTACAAGTACTGATCCCACATAATTTTGGTACCAGTCCAATGGGTACCTCCTATTTTACCACCGTTAAATTGGGGTGGATGAACGGGTCCAAAATTGCTAACAACTATAAAACCTGTAAATAGTACTCCCTTTGTTGGAAAACATTGCATGGAAAACAATTTTTTTTACGCACACGCAATGATCTATCCATGGAGATGCATAACAACGAGGGGGGGGGGGAGTATGTGTACGTACCCTCGTAGACCATAACCAGAAGTGTTTCACAACGCGGTTGGCGTAGTCGAACTTTCTTCGTGATCCACCGATCAAGTACCGTATGTACGGCACCTCCGAGTTCTACACATGTTCAGCTTGGTGACGTTCCTCGCCTTATTGATTTAACAAGGCGTCGAGGTAGTAGATGAGTTCCATCAGCATGACGGCGTGGTGACGGTGATGGTGAAGTGATCTCCGCAGGGCTTCACCTAAGCACTACGAAAATATGACCGGGGGAGTAAACGATGGAGGGAGGCGCCGCACACGACTAGGCAATTGTTTGTTCTATGCCAGGCGCTCCCCTCCCTCATATATATAGGTGGGAGGAGGGAGGAGCAGCCAAACGAGGCACCCAAGTAGGAGGAATCCTACTTGGGGTCACTCCCAAGCCGCGCCCCCTCATTTCCTTATTTGGAGTGCAGGGAAAGGCAGGGGAGGGTAGCGCCCCTCCCTTTCCTTTCTCCCATGAGAGGGAAAGGCAGGAGGGGCTAGCCCTCCCCCTTTTCCTTCCCTAGGGCTGGCCAAACAAGTAGAGGGGCGCACCAGCCCCCTAGTGGGCTGGTCTATCCCTCCCTTTGGCCCATTAAGCCCATAACTTGTCAGGGGGTGCCCGAAACCCCTTCCGGTGACCCGATTCCTTCCCGGTACATCCCGAAACACTTCCGCTGTCCAAATAGCATCGTCCTATATATCGATCTTTACCTCTCGACCATTTCGAGACTCCTCGTCATGTCCATGATCTCATCTAGGACTCCGAACAACATCTGGTCACCAAATCATATAACTCATATAACATTATATCGTCAACGAACGTTAAGCGTGTGAACCCTACGGGCTACAAGTTCGATAACTATGTAGACATGACCGAGACACCTCTTTGGTCAATAACCAATAGAGGAACCTGGATGCTCATATTGGCTGCTACATATTCTACGAAGATCTTTATCGATCGAATCGTTTGTGACACCATACGTAATTCCCTTTCTCTGTCGGTATGTTACTTGCCCGAGATTCGATCGTCGGTATCTTCATACCTAGTTCAATCTCGTTTCCGGCAAGTCTCTTTTTGCTCGTTCCGTAGTACATCACCTCGTGACTATCTCCTTAGTCTTTTGCTTGCAAGTTTATGATGTGTATTACCGAGAGGGCCCAGAGATACCTCTCTGATACTTGGAGTGACAAATCCTAATCTCGATCTATGCCAACTCAACAAACACCTTCGGAGATACTTGTAGAGAATCTTTATGATCACCCAGTTACGTTGTGACGTTTGATAGAACACAGGGTATTCCTCCAGTATCCGGGAGTTGCATAATCTCATAGTCGAATGAATATGTATTTGACATGAAGAAAGCAATAGCAATAAAACTGAACGATCATTATGCTAAGCTAACGGACGGGTCTTGTCCATCACATAATTCTCCTAATGATGTGATCTCGTTGTCAAATGACAACTCATGTCCATGGTTAGGAAACCTTAACCATCTTTGATCAATGAGCTAGTCTAGTAGAGGCTTACTAGGGACACTGTGTTTGTTTATGTATTCACACATGTATTTAAGTTTCCGATCAATACAATTCTCGCATGAATAACCATTATCATGAATAAGGAAATATAATATAACAACTTTATTATTGCCTCTAGGGCATATTTCCTTCACCCTGCATCTCAAAATAAGTGTCGCTGGGACGAAGGGAGTATTACAGTAACAAAATACTCTCTATTTTCATTTACCCTGCATATTTGGTTTGTTTTAAGTCAAAGTTTATAAACTTTAACTAAGTTTATGGAAAAATTTATTAGCATCAACAATGCAAAATCAATATCATCATATTCATCACTAGATATATTCACATCATATATATTTGTTGACGCATATGTTCGTAATGTTTTCTATAAACATGATCAAAATTTATAAAGTTTGACTTAAAACAAAGCTAATATGCAGAATAAATAAAAACAAAGGGTGCATCTTCCTAATTATCCTTGTAAACCTTATAAGAGGCTCCAATTTGTATTGAACAGTTGGTGCACTTGTAAGATTATATGTGTACTTCCGTAACCAATGGGAAATGATAGCACAGGATACATACAACCAGTTTGGATGGATTCAATAGTAGGCTATGTGTGTAGGCATATATTTCTATTTTTCACCAGTTGTGGCTTCTTTATTTGTCATTCATGTACTTGAGTACCGGAGACGGATGTATTGGAAACATCCACCGCATGGAGCTTCGTTGGATCAGCGCTCTGACGACCGTCGGATCTAACGGCCGTGTGGGCGACCACCTTCTTACTTCCTGCAACAATCGCTCAGTTTTGGAAACAAATTCCCCAGTCTGCCGTCGTGACACAGCTGCGCCCAGCGCGGCGCCAGCCACCACCACCGCAAAATCACTGTCGCCGACGCGTGAGGGGAACTAGTCCTTGCCGTGCTCACCAGAGTTGTTGCTCCTCCTCCGTCTCAGCCCCGCGAGCAGCTGCTAGCTCCAAACCAGCATGACGGCGGTGACCTCTCACGGCCGACGCTTCTTTGACGTTTTCTACAACCAGAGCTATGTTTCTGAAGCATGCCTCATGTTACAATGTCTGACCACTCACTCTCTAACATCGAGCGCTCCTCTGGCGCTGCAACTCGGGCTATGTTTCTGAAACAAGACCCTTCTTGCAGAAAAAACATCTTCACAACCGTAACATTTCTTTTCTTTGTGAAACAGAAGATATGTTGCAGAAATCTTGTGAAACAAGACCCAGTTGCAGGAAAAAAAACTTCACCACCGAATCGTTTTTTCTTTCTTTTTGAAACTAGTCATGTGTTGCTGTAATCTACTGGAAACAAGACCCTTATTGCAAGAATAAGATTGTCCACGCGGGACTGACTTGTAGCAGCGTGGTCGCTTGATCGGGATTGATCTGACGGCTACGCAAGCGGCAGACGCTCGCGAATGCATCAACCGGCTGAAGAATAGCATTTTCCATAAATATACGGTTTGTGTGCATTTTAATGTGCACTAAGTCAAACTATAAAAAGAAGTGCACTTTTGTTGAATTACACTGTGAAAAAATGCGACCAACCCAAGGGCTAACCCTCGTTGGCACTTTTTTATAGGAGAAACTCTGCGAGCACCACGCGTCAAAGCCAGGGCTCGACGCCCCGTCCTCTTGAATTACACTGTGACTGCTAGGGTTGAATCTCTCAACCCCTCTTCTTCCTCTCGGTGTTGCGTCTCACAACACACACACACAAATGGAGACACAAGTATTTGGTGCCGAGCTGCCTCACACAGCCTTAGGCCTTTTCTTTCTTTCTCTATTCTCTTAATGAAAACAGCTAGTTCATTGTCTTAAGTAAAGCTGACACCCACACATAGACAAGGCAACAACCTGCACGGCTCTTGTGCCACACACGACTCTCCACTAACCAACTAACTCCACCACCTATTATTCTGCCACTAACACACACGGACATGCATACTATCTTGACTAGGTAACTTGTGCAGCCCGTTGGCTTCATCACTTGCATGCACCACCGTGTCAGACGGGAGTGCCAGCTTCACGCTGCACATCGGCTTCTCACCGTGCATGATATCCCTTGGCTGAAACCACCTGCTCATATGCATCACACATAGGTCTGCACACTCTATACTGACACGCTACTACATGCAGAACTGAAAGTAAAATGCAGATACAAAAGACAACAAGATTATATCTAACATTCAACCACTTAATCTTGATGTCCATTCTTCATGCAGAGACTTTAAAGAAGAGCCGGTCCGTCGCTGCCGTAGCCGGCCAGTAGTGCCTTCTCCTCGTTCTCCTTCTTCTTCTTTGGACACTCCCAAGCAAAATGTCCAAAGTCATCACAGTTATAGCATTGTACCTCGCTCTTGTCTCTGCGCCCTCCACCACGGCCATGTCCGCGGCCACGGCCACGGCCACCACGGCCGCGTCCTCGCGATGAGTCATGCCCTCTCGCCATGAGGAGCTGCTCTTCTTCATGTGCCGTCTCCCGCCCCTTGACGAGCTCCCCGTGCGCCTTGAGTGAACCAATGGCCTCCTCCATGGCCATCTTGTTCGTGTCACCGAACAATGCAATCGACAAAGCAACATGGATGAACTTGTTGGAGACGGCTCGCAGCAGCTTCTTCATGACGTACTTTTCCTCCATCGGATCACCAAGCTCACGGATGTGCCCCACAAGCGTCGTGAACCTCACTACGAAGTCATCCACAGACTCCACATCACCCATCTTGAGGCCATAAAACTCCGAGCGCAAGGATTGAACCCTCGCCTCTCGGACGCGCTCGACACCCACATGCATGGAGCATAGCGTTGCCCACACATCGGCCGCGGTCTCCTTCTCCGCAACTCGCAGCAGCATCGAGTCGTCGATGGACTGGGAGATGATCGTCATGGCCATCTCCTCCTTGCCCGCGTCGATGTCCTTGGAGGAGTCCTCTCGATCAATGGCAGTCCATGCGCCGTTGGCACTCAAGAGGTACTTCATCCTCATCGCCCACGCCGCGTAGTTCGTCCTCGTGAGCAGTGGGAATGGGAGCTTCCCCGCCACTGTTGTCGCTGCCGTCGCGGCAGCTGCCATCGCTGCCGAGTCGCTTGGCACCAACGCTCCACTCGTTGAAGAATCACGCAGCATCGTCTTCGTCATCACCTAGCTCTGATACCACATGTCGGGGCTGAATCTCTCAACCCCTCTTCTTCCTCTCGGTGTTGCATCTCATAACGCACACACACAAATAGAGACACAAGTATTTGGTGTTGAGCTGCCTCACACAGCCGCTGGCCTTTTCTTTCTTTCTCTATTCTCTTAATGAAACAACTAGTTACAATGTCTTAAGTAAAGCTAACACCCACACATAGCCAAGGCAACAACCTGCCCGGCTCTTGTGCCACACACAACTCTCCACTAACCAACTAACTCCACCACCTATTATTCTTCCACTAACACACATGGACATGCATACTATCTTGACTAGATAACTTGTGCAGCCTGTTGGCTTCATCACTTGCATGCACCGCCGTGTCACACAGGAGTGCCAGCTTCACGCGGCACATAGGCTTCTCACTGTGCATGATATCCCTTGACTGAAACCACCTGCTCATATGCATCACACATATGTCTGCACACTCTATACTGACACGCTACTATATGCAGAACTAAAAGTAAAATGCAGATACAGAAGACAACAAGATTATATCTAACAGTGACAAACACACTACTTAAGTCAATATTCTGCATATTTACTTTGCCGGATATACCTGTCAATTTAGTACATATTCTTGGGAATTTGGCACAAAGGAAGCAAAGAAACAAAGTGAAGTTGGAAAATCTGCCAGGTTTTCGGGCGGGTGATGATGAGCTTGTAAACTGGGATGTCGTATGCATGCATCAACGTAGGTGCACCGAAGAGAGAGATCTAGCGTATGCTTTCACTCTGTCCATTGAAACTATAAAATGCATTTTGCATTGTAAGACTTCATGTGTGTGGGGGGCAGCCATTGATTGCAATGCGATGCTAAACAAGGAACAACCTTGCAAGGAAGAACAGAGCTATACAATTATACAATCTGATAGGCTTTCCAAAATATACCGACATTAAGCTGACCAGAATCCACGGCTTGGTGTTCAGAAAGAAAGGAGCAGAATTGGTGCATTAGCGCATACACTATTTTAGGTAGGTATTACCGCTCATGTCTGATGCTGTTCAAGAGCTCCGAAAGAGGTTGATGATTTGTTAACACAAGCATGCTAGTCAACCACACGCATAAGAAAGAAGGTGACCCACACACTCTTCACATATGCATTCTGTCTTGTTTTTTCAACCAATGATTGATTGAAACAGATAAATAGCAAGCACTTCTACTACCATGTGCGGTGAATTCCTCCTCCCATGGACCCATTCTACATGATACTGACTAATTTGTTGCTTCTGCTTGATCAAAATGGTTAGTCATCCTCGTCGGGAATGAAGTCCCTGACCTTCACATCCACGTCTTCCCCGTACTGGATGCAGTTGTCGATGTTTGACAGCACATACTGAATGCTGCAAAAGCAAGGATGGTCAGACATACGAAAAACACAACCGGGTAGATAAATCTGCCATGGAAATAACTGGAAATTTAATATCAGCATGGCAAATGGAAGTGCTACACTTAAATGTTGCTCAACCGTTTTGTTTCACTGCAGCACTACACTTCAAATTTAACCAGCTATAGCACATAAATTTCAACTCAACAATCATCTCAAGCTGGAAATTTTCCCGCTCAGTATAGTGCTCATTCCATAATTATTAGTACTATTTTCAAGAAAGACCAGACAACAACAGTATAAAAGTAGTAGAAATTGTCAAGTGTGCTATTATACCACCACCCCACCAGAAATTTGAATCTGGCAAGGAGGGAATGTGTCTTCCAGATAGATGTTAAAGTTGCATCCACAACTGTACTAGTAGAAGTAGCATGTCTAAGGATCAGAAACTCAAAGTGGCAAAGGGCTTCTTCGATCACTTGAGCAGAAAAGAAGGAATTCTTGGGCGTGTAAAGATGGGATGAGATTTTAATTAAACCAAGAAAACAAACATGAATACCTGCTCTCCTTCCTCAAATCAAGTGGTATGAAATTCACCATGTTGTAATCATCAACCTACATGATAGTGCTGACATCAATATTGGAGGCAGAGACACAATATTAGAGCAAATTACCTACCAAAACAGGATACAAAGCTTTCCTTAAGAAACAATTTTCATAAGAAACATAGCAATTCAAAGCAAGAGATTCATGACCGGCAATTATGGGTTTATGGCATAACAAATACATAGCTGACCACAATATACTGACAGTTATAGGGCTTCATAAAGCATTAGATTTTTTTATTTAGTTTACAGGGTCAAGACATACCAGTTCAGCTAAAGCCTTATTTAACTTGTGAAACCGAGGTGCCATCTGCCGATTCAGCTGTGACAAAAGAACATGTGCCTCAGGGTTTAGATAGCTAAGATAGAAAAACATCATCAGTAAAAAAGGGCAACCTTATAATGTTACAACTAATTGAAATGTATCCAATGTATCTATAATTTTTTATTGTTCCATGCTATTATATGATACGTCTCCAACGTATCTATAATTTATGAAGCATTCATGCTATTTTATTATCTGTTTTGAATGATTACGGGCTTTATTATACACTTTTATATTACTTTTGGGACTAACCTAACTGGAAGCCCAGCCCATATTGCTGTTTTATTGCTTGTTTCAGTATTTCGAAGAAAAGGAATATCAAACGGAGTCCAAACAGAATGAAACCTTCAGCAACGTGATTTTTGGAAAGATTATGATCCAGGAGACTTGGAGTGCAAGATGGGGGGTCATCGAGGAAGCCACGAGACAGGGGGGCACCCACCCCCTGGGCGCGCCCTACCCTCTCGTGGGCCCCTCGAGGCTCCCCCGGCCGACTTCTTTCGCCTATATAAGCCTACGTACCTTAAAACATCGAATATCAAGATAGATCGGGAGTTCTGCCGCCGCAAGCCTCTGTAGCCACCAGAAACCTCTCGGGAGCCCTTCCCGGCACCCTTTCGGAGGGGGGATCCTTCACCGGTGGCCATCTTCATCATCCCGGTGCTATGCATGACGAGGAGGGAGTAGTTCACCCTCGAGGCTGAGGGTATGTACCAGTAGCTATGTGTTTGATCTCTCTCTCTCTCTCTCTCTCTCTCTCTCTCTCTCTCTCTCGTTCTCTCTCGTGTTCCCTCTATGGCACGATCTTGATGTATCCCGAGCTTTGCTATTATAGTTGGATCTTATGATGTTTCTCCCCCTCTACTCTCTTGTGATGAATTGAGTTTTCCCTTTGAAGTTATCTTATCGGATTGAGTCTTTTAATGATTTGAGAACACTTGATGTATGTCTTGCCGTGCTTATCTATGGTGACAATGGGATATCATGTGCCACTTGATGTATGTTGTGGTGACCAACTTGCGGGTTCCGCCCATGAACCTATGCATAGGGGTTGGCACACGTTCTTGTCTTAATTCTCCGGCAGAAACTTTGGGGCACTCTTTGAAGTACTTTGTGTTGGTTGAATAGATGAATCTGAGATTGTGTGATGCATATCGTATAATCATGCCCACGGATACTTGAGGTGACAATGGAGTATCTAGGTGACATTAGGGTTTTGGTTGATTTGTGTCTTAAGGTGTTATTCTAGTACGAACTCTTGAATAGATTGATCCGAAAGAATAACTTTGAGGTGGTTTCGTACCCTACCATAATCTCTTCGCTTGTTCTCCGCTATTAGTGTCTTTGGAGTGACTCTTTGTTGCATGTTGAGGGATTGTTATATGATCTATCTATGTTATTATTGTTGAGAGAACTTGCACTAGTGAAAGTATGAACCCTATGCCTTGTTTCCTACCATTGCAATACCGTTTACGCTCACTTTTGCCATTAGTTACCTTGTTGTTTCTATAATTTCAGATTACAAATACCTTTATCTACTATCCATATTGCACTTGTATCACCATCTCTTCGCCGAAATAGTGCACCTATACAATTTACCATTGTAGGGACACAAGAGACTCATTGTTATTTGGTTGTAGGGTTGTTTGAGAGAGACCATCTTCATCCTATGCCTCCTACGGATTGATAAACCTTAGGTCATCCACTTGAGGGAAATTTGCTACTGTCCTACAAACCTGTGCACTTGTAGGCCCAACAACGTCTATAAGAAGAAGGTTGTGTAGTAGACATCAAGCTCTTTTCTGGCGCCGTTGCCGGGGAGGTGAGTGCTTGAAGGTATATCTTTAGATCTTGCAATCGAATCTTTTTGTTTCTTGTTTTATCACTAGTTTAGTTTATAAAAGAAAACTACAAAAAATGGAATTGAGTTTATCTCATACGCTTCATCTTTTTAATATCTTTCGTAAGTATGATGAAAAGGAAAATTGTGCTCACTACAAAAAAAGACACATCCATGACATTTTGGGCCGAACGAATTTTTTTTCTGTCATACATATGACACTTCTATGATGATAATTGTCACAAAACCCGGTATCATCATAGATGTGGTGTGCTCCGACTTCTATGACAAAAGATCATGACAGAAAATGGGCTTTTCGTCCTGGGCGGGCTGGAGGCGCAGCTGCATGACATTCTTTGGGCCGTCCATGACGGAAAAAACCGTGGTAGAAGCGAGGGGGAGGAAAATTTCGGGGAGTTGCCAGTTACGGTGGGAGAGCGATGCGCGTTTCTCTCGTACAGGTACGCGCGTGTGTGCGAGGCGTTGGCTCTAACTGAACCCGAGCGAGGCGTTGGGCTCTAACTAAACCCGAGCGATTGCACTACAGGCTACGCGTTACTGAACCCAAGCGATCGATCGATGCCTGTTAACTGAACCTGATGGAGCAATTCCTTCGGTACTGCTGCTAACTGAAGCCGATCGATGCTGCCTC